>NC_133331.1:207698009-207955509 GCF_042186555.1 Aquarana catesbeiana | reverse complement strand
AAAGAAAAGAAAAGAAAATAGACTTGAAAAACAATAGAACAGAATAGAATAAAATATAATATATATATTAGATTCTTTTCTATTCTATTGTTTTTCTATTCTAATCTTTTCTATTCGAATTTGAAACTTATTCTATATGAATTTCGAATTTCAAAAGATGGTTATATATATAAATATTTTTTATATATATATATATATATATATATATATATATATATATATATATATATATCCATTTTCCGAAATTAGAATTTCATATAGAATGAATTCGAATTCGAATAGAAAAGATTAGACTAGAAATAGAAAATAGACTAGAAAAACAATAGAACAGAATTGAGTAAAATATAATGTGTATATGTATTATATTTTATTGTATTCTGTCCTATCTTTTTTCTATTCTAATCTTTTCTATTCAAATTTGAATTCATTCTATATGAATTTCGAATTTCAATAGATGGTTATATATCAATAAATATCTTATATATATATATATATATATATATATATATATATATATATATATATATATATATATATAAATAAAAAATTTCCGAAATTCGAATTTCATATAGAATGAAATTGAATTGAAATAGAATAGAAAATAATATCTTAGAAAAACAATAGATCAGATCAAAAAAAAAAAAAAAAATTATATATATATATAGATATATATATATTAGAAAAAAATAGTACAGAATAGAATAATTGCAAAGCAATCAATAAACTCTTATTGCGATTTTTTTTTACCAAAAATATGTAGAAGAATACGTATCGGCCTAAACTGAGGAAAAAAAATGTTTTTTTATATATTTTTGGGGGATATTTATTATAGCAAAATCTAAAAAATAATGCGTTTTTTTTTTTTTAAATTGTCACTCTTATTTTGTTTATAGCTCAAAAAATAAAAAACGCAGGGGTGATCAAATACCACCAAAAGAAAGCTCTATTTATCGGAAAAAAAGGACTTCAATTTTGTTTGGGAGCCACGTCGCACAACCGCGCAATTGTCAGTTAAAGCGATCCAGTGCCGAATCGCAAAAAGTGCTCTGGTCAGGAAGGGGGCAAATTCTTCCGGGGTTGAAGTGGTTAAAGATTTGTAGTTTTATTAGCTGTTTTTTTTTTTGACAGGGGCGCAGTTTCAGCGCTTGCCATAGGTGCCATTTTCACTAGATATGCCTCTGGGAAACACAGAGAGAGAGAGAGAGAGAGAATGTAATCATTTTTATTCACCGATGACGGATGCAGTCTGGGGTGCGCTCAATCCCTCTCACAGCCACCCTGGCTTTGGCCAATTACAGCTCTCTGTACAGACGGCGCTGTGATTGGCCAAGCATGCGGGACATAGTGCATGCTTGGCCAATCATCAGCCAGCAATGCACTGCGATGCCGCAGTGAATTATGGGCCGTGATGCGGCACTCGAATTTGGCGCGAACGGCCCGTATCGTTCGGAATTTGGCGAATGACCGAACAGGTAATGTTGGAGTCGAACATGCGTTCGATTCGAACACGCCTTCGATTCGAACACGAAGCTCATCCCTACTCTCCAGAGATGCTCAATTGGATTTAAGTCAGGGCTCTGGCTGGGCCATTCAAGAACAGTCACGGAGTTGTTGTGAAGCCACTTCATTATTTTAGCTGTGTGCTTAGGGTTATTGTCTTGTTGGAAGGTAAACCTTCGGCCCAGTCTGAGGTCCTGAGCACTCTGGAGAAGGTTTTCATCCAGGATATCCCTGTACTTGGCCGTATTCATCTTTCCCTTGATTGCAACCAGTCGCCCTGTCCCTGCAGCTGAAAAACACCCCCATAGCATGATGCTGCCACCACCATGCTTCACTGTTGGGACTGTATTGGACAGGTGATGAGCAGTGCCTGGTTTTCTCCACACATACCGCTTAGAATTAAGGCCAAAAGGTTCTATCTTGGTCTCATCAGACCAGAGAATCTTATTTCTCACCATCTTGGAGTCCTTTTTAGCAAATTCCATGCAGGCTTTCATGTGTCTTGCACTGAGGAGAGGCTTCCATCGGGCCACTCTGCCATAAAGCCCCGACTGGTGGAGGGCTGCAGTGATGGTTGACTTTCTACAACTTTCTCCCATCTCCCGACTGCATCTTTGGAGCTCAGCCACAGTGATCTTCGGGTTCTTCTTTACCTCTCTCACCAAGGCTCTTCGCCCCAGATAGCTCAGTTTAGCCGGACAGCCAGCTCTAGGAAGGGTTCTGGTCGTCCCAAACGTCTTCCATTTAAGGATTATGGAGGCAACTGTGCTCTTAGGAACCTTAAGTGCAGCAGAATTTTTTTGTAACCTTAGCCAGATCTGTTCCTTGCCACAGTTCTGTCTCTGAGCTCTTCAAGCAGTTCCTTTGACCTCATGATTCTCATTTGTTCTGACATGCACTGTGAGCTGTAAGGTCTTTTATAGACAGGTGTGTGGCTTTCCAAATCAAGCCCAATCAGTATAATCAAACACAGCTGGACTCAAATAAAGGTGTAGATAAATAAAGGTGTCACAGCAAAGGGTCTGAATACTTACTTGTGATATTTCAGTATTTCTTTTTTAATAAATTTGCAAAAATGTCAACAATTCTTTGTTTTTCTGTCAATATGGGGTGCTGTGTGTACATTAATGAGGAAAAAAAATGAACTGAAATGATTTTAGCAAATGGCTGCAATATAACAAAGCGTGCAAAATTTAAGGGGGTCTGAATACTTTCCGTCCCCACTGTATGGAGGCTATGTCCACACCATCGAGGATCGACCCAAGCACCATTCAACCCTATAGGGACCTCGCTGTGAATGGGAGAAGATCTAGAAAGAGTAATCCAGTGGATTAACCCCGGACGGCGTGGCAGGGCCCTGAATCCTGATAGGATGTTAGAATGTCAGTGTGGGGGGGGGGGGCGGGGTTTCCAGTGACCCTTCGGGAGTGTATCTATACTTGGATATAGAGGCAGTTGGAAGTAGAGAGGGTGAGGCCTGCAGGGAGCCTCTGAAAGCCGTGGCAGTGACAAGTGTGAGCATTTAGGGTAAAAAGGGGGGATGTGGGGAAAGTGCAGGGAGTGGCCGGTATGGGTGTTGGGTGAGTGGAGCATGAGGTCTTGGCGTTTAGGACAGTTCAGGGAGTTCCAGGTGGGTGTGGTATTGTGGCAGGTGGTGTGATCTGTGTCGTGGATTCCTTGTAGTGTTGCCAGCATGCCCACATGACATTAAATTTGGTTGGAGTGTTGTTAGCTTGGCATATGAGTTTTTCCATGTCTGCTATTCTGTCCACCCGGCGGGTCCAGTCTTTCACCGTGGGGGGAGGGGGTAGTATTCCTCCATAGGAGTGGAACACATAGGTTGGCTGCATTGATGAGGTGGAGCGATAGGGATTTTTTGTAAGAACCAATGGAGTCAGGGGTGTGGTGTAGTAGAGAAAAGGCCGGTGAATAGGTGGTAATGTGTGAGATCAGTTGATGGATTTCTGACCAGAATGGCTGGATGAGGGTGCATTCCCACCAAATGTGAAGTAGGGTGCCACAAGCTGCGTTGCATCTCCAGCAGGTCGGGTGTCGTGGATTCCTTGTAGTGTTGCCAGCATGCCCACATGACATTAAATTTGGTTGGAGTGTCGTTAGCTTGGCATATGAGTTTTTCCATGTCTGCTATTCTGTCCACCCGGCGGGTCCAGTCTTTCACCGTGGGGGGAGGGGGTAGTATTCCTCCATAGGAGTGGAACACATAGGTTGCCTGCATTGATGAGGTGAAGCGATAGGGATTTTTTGTAAGAACCAATGGAGTCAGGGGTGTGGTGTAGTAGAGAAAAGGCCGGTGAATAGGTGGTAATGTGTGAGATCAGTTGATGGATTTCTGACCAGAATGGCTGGATGAGGGTGCATTCCCACCAAATGTGAAGTAGGGTGCCACGAGCTGCGTTGCATCTCCAGCAGGTCGGGGGTATGGCGGGGTGGAAGTGGTGGACTTTGTTGGGTGTCCTATACCATTTTGAGAACAGTTTATATCTATTTTCTTGTGTTGAGACGTTGATTGAGCCTTTGTGAATGAGGGTGAATATGTGTTCCCATTCAGTGGGGGTGAGGTCCATAGATAGGTCTGATTCCGATTGTCTTCATTTGTTTTAGGGCCGTGAGGATTTCCTCTGTAGAGAGGGGTAGGTCTAGTGCTAGGGAGTCATCCGGGAAGAGGGGGATCGGGCCGTATTGTGCTAGAAAGTCTGTGATGGCCGTCCTGCGATCCATGGTGGCTTCAGTGATTTGGGCAGGAGGAAGGTTAAACAGAGTAAGTTGTGCAGTATTGAAGTAAAACAGTGAATAATCTGAACTTGGACGTTCAGTACAAATAGTAACAGATAGACAGTGGAGATGCCGTGTTACTACCTTAATTGCTCAGTGAGGGTAGAGGGAGAAAAGTACAGGTTGTGTGATTGATGTCCGTACTGACCCAGAGGTAGGTATCGGGTGTTCGGTACTTGTTTGGCGGGTCTCCGGCTGGTCTGATGGTAGCTGCGGATTATCCGTTGTAGATGCAGGGTTGCAGTGTCATACCCATGCCGTATATAACATAGATTGATGCGCTCTGATACAAAGTTCAATCAATGTGAGAAAATATTTTTTTGTGCTAAAAAACCAATGTGAAAAAAATTGCTACCAAATCTCTAAAAAAATCGCATATACATAAAATCGCAAATATATGAAAAAATCGCAAATATTTAAAAACTATGTTCCTCCAGTTATACAAATCCACTGGAAGTGGTGCGATATCTCCAAAGTAAACTAAGCAACAATTGTGTATAGATATACTAAAAATGCGTTTGCAAATGGTAATCAATCCAAATTAGTGCCAATAAATAAACAAATCAGATACATTCCCTGTGATAAGTGTTGAATCCTCCGTAATAAAAAATAAACAAATGATATGCTTATAAAGGTGCAATACATATACAATTGATGAGTATAAATAGATAAATAGTGCCAAATAGAATCTGATTAAATATAGATGATTAAATTCATGAGATAGGATAAGTAACAGGCGACAGCTCAATCCCCAGCAATCTGGGACATCTGGACTCCTGCAGCACTTATCTGTTCACCCTCTGAGCTATTTCTTCCACAGCCACAATGAATGGTAATTTTCTCAGTATCAAGTGGTTTTATGTAAAATAAACAAAGAGAGAAAACATTGCGCAATATTGTTACAATAAAAGCCTTGAGAAAGTCACGTGTCAGTGATGTAACGCGTGGGAGGAGCTTAGGACACAGTCTGCTGAATTCATCGTATCAAGCAGCAGCAGCTTGCGCAGCAAGCCTTGTCCTTACAAGCCAGCTGAGATCTGCCTATCTGCTTATCTGCATGCCTAAAACAAGTCAGGCACACGTGAGTTTATCACTGTGCTGTTTTGCCTGTGAACTTTTATTGTAACAATATTGTGCAATGTTTTCTCTCTTTGTTTATTTTACATAAAACCACTTGATACTGAGAAAATTACCATTCATTGTGGCTGTGGAAGAAATAGCTCAGAGGGTGAACAGATAAGTTCTGCAGGAGTCTAGATGTCCCAGATTGCTGGGGATTGAGCTGTCGCCTGTTACTTATCCTATCTCATGAATTTAATCATCTATATTTAATCAGATTCTATTTGGCACTATTTATCTATTTATACTCATCAATTGTATATATATTGCACCTTTATAAGCATATCATTTGTTTACTTTTTATTACGGAGGATTCAACACTTATCACAGGGAATGTATCTAATCTGTTTATTTATTGGCACTAATTTGGATTGATTACTATTTGCAAACGCATTTTTAGTATATCTATACACAATTGTTGCTTAGTTTACTTTGGAGATATTGCACCACTTCCAGTGGATTTGTATAACTGGAGGAACATAGTATTTAACCACTTGCCGACCGCCGCACGACTATATACGTCGGCAGAATGGCACGGGCAGGCAAAAGGACTTACAGGAACGTCCTTGCCTGCCCGCGGGTGGGGGGTCCGATCGGACCCCCCCCGGTGCCAGCGGCGGTCGGATCGAGGTCAGGGTCGATCGAAGGTGAGGGGGAGGCCACTCATTCATGGCTCCCCCCTCGCGATCGCTCCTGGCCAATGATGTGCTTCCTCGGAATCTGTGAATGTAAACAGAAGCGGAGGAAGTGATGTCATCTCTCCTCGAGCCGGTCTTTTCGTCCGGCGCCGAGGAGAGAAGACATCCAAGTAAGTGCACCAACACTACACATACAGTAGAACACGCAGGCACACTTGTCACCCCCCTGTCACCCCCCAGTCACCCCCCGATCACCCCCCTGTACCCCCACACATACTGACACCAATAGCAGGTTTTTTTTTTTTTCTGATTATTGCATTGGTGTCAGTTTGTGTCAGTTATAAGTGTTAGGGCAGTTAGGTTAGCCCCCTTTAGGTCTAGGGTACCCCCCTTAGGTCCAGGGTACCCCCCTAACCCCCCCTAATAAAGTTTTAACCCCGTGATCACCCCCCGTCGCCAGTGTCACTAAGCGATCGTTTTTCTGATCGCTGTATTAGTGACACAGGTGACGCTAGTTAGGGAGGTAAGTATATAGGTTCGCTGTCAGTGTTTTATAGCGACAGGGACCCCCATATACTACCTTCTAAAGGTTTTAACCCCTTGATTGCCCCCTAGTTACCCTTTCACCAGTGATCACCATATAATTGTTACGGGTGACGCTGGTTAGTTGGTTTGTTTTTTGTAGTTTATTATAGTTTATTACAGTTTATTATAGTTTTAGGGCACCCGCCGTTTATTACCTTATAAAGGTTTAACCCCCTAATTGCCCGGCGGTGATATAAGTTAAGTTTTTAGGGTCAGATAAGGTCTGCGTCGCCCCAGGCACGTCAGGTTAGCGCCAGTACCGCTAACACCCACGCACGCAGCATACACCTCCCTTAGTGCTATAGTATCTGAGCGGATCGATATCTGATCCGATCAGATCTATACTCCCCAGCAGTTTAGGGTCCCCCAAAAAAACGCAGTGTTAGCGGGATCAGCCCAGATACCTGCTAGCACCTGCGTTTTGCTCCTCGGCCCAGCCCAGCCCAGCCCACCCAAGTGCAGTATTGATCGATAACTGTCACAAAACACTAAGCACACATAACTGCAGCGTTCGCAGAGTCAGGCCTGATCCCTGCGATCGCTAACAGTTTTTTGGTAGCGTTTTGAATCAGTCGCTGACAGTCAGGAGCTTTTTTGCCTGTGAGTCTCACTAGTGTACCCCTAAATTTAGAGGCCAAAATGGCAAATCGAAGGTACACTAGTGAAGAGGCCTACACGTTTCTGAGTATGACAGATAGTGAAGAGGAAGTCACTCATCTGTCAAGTTCAGGCTCAGAATACGATCCTGTAGAGGACAGCGGCTCCATGACAGATAGCTCTGACAACGGAGTTGTGGTCCCTGCTAGGGTCAGGCGTACCAGACCCCGAACTTCTTCTTCTGTCCTTGAAGTGCAAGAACCGCAGGTCCCTCGTATGGAGCAGAGCAGTACTAGTGCCGCTACTCCTTCTGGTGAACTGGCAAGCACCAGCGGCCTAGTACACCCTGGTCGTACATCCAGCACTGCAGTATCACGTGGTGACGTGGCGAGTCCCATAAGTGCAGTTCAAGCTGGTGAGGTGGCAAGCACTAGTAGGGTCCCGCTGCCACCAAGAAGACAAAGACAGGCCCGTCGTGCCCATAGTGCCCTTCCTGCTGCATTGGCCAATCCGAATTGGGTACCCACCACTTCTGCAGCACCCGTATTGCCCCCATTCACTGGCCAACCCGGAATTCAGGTGGAAACAGTTGATTTTACGCCACTGGATTTTTATTCACTGTTTTTCACCGAAGATCTCTATAGATCTATTGTGGACCAAAGCAATTTGTACGCTGGTCAACACATCGCCACTATTCCCCAGTCCTCCCTTGCCAGAGATTGGAGACCAATTACGGTCTCCGAATTTAAGGTCTTTCTGGGCCTTTCCCTCAACATGGGCATAACCAAAAAGAGTGAGTTGCGGTCATATTGGTCCACTGACCCAATTCACCATATGCCCGTGTTCTCTGCCTCCATGACCAGGGCACGATACGAGCAGATTTTGCGGTTCATGCACTTCAACGACAATGAACTCTGTCGTCCTCGTGGAGACCCTGGATACGATCGGCTCTACAAAATTCGGCCCCTCGTAAACCACTTCAACCAACGTTTTGCAGACTTGTTTACTCCCCATCAAGTTGTCTGCGTTGATGAGTCCCTGATTAAATTTTCTGGCCGCTTGTCATTCAAACAGTACCTTCCCAGCAAGCGTGCCAGATACGGGGTCAAGATGTATAAGCTCTGTGACAGGGCCACAGGCTATACATGTAGATTTATGGTTTACGAGGGCAAAGATAGTCACGTAGAGCCGATCAACTGCCCTGACTACATAGGAAGCGCTGGCAAGATAGTGTGGGACTTGGTGTCACCCTTATTCGGAAAGGGGTACCACTTGTACGTGGACAATTATTACACGAGCGTGCCACTTTTTAGTCACCTTTTTGATCATCAAATTGGAGCATGTGGCACCGTGCGACCTAATCGCCGGGGCTTTCCTCAGCGGCTTGTAGATTCCCGTCTTAGGCTGGGGGAGAGAGCCTGCTTGCAGTGTAATAACTTGCTCGCTATGAAGTGGAGGGACAATAAGAATGTTTTCGTTCTTACCTCCCTTCATGCAGACACAACGACCCAAATTACTACGGCGACTGGTGTTGTGGAGAAACCCCTCTGTGTCCACGAATATAACCAAAATATGGGAGGGGTGGACCTCAACGACCAGTTGTTGGCGCCGTACCTAATTGCCCGTAAGGCCAGACGCTGGTACAAAAAAGTGTCTGTATACTTATTTCAATTGGCTTTGCTGAACGCTCATGTGCTATACAGAGCTTCAGGACGGACTGGATCCTTCCTTAAATTCCAGGAAGAGATCGTCAGAGCCCTTCTGTTTCCAGACGGTGCTCCACCTCACCTTCCCCAACCAAATGCAGTAGGCCGGCTGCATGAGAGGCATTTTCCTTATGCCATCCCGAGTACCCCTACCCAACGAGCCCCCCAAAGAAAATGTCGTGTCTGCAGCAAGCGCGGATTTAGGCGTGACACCCGGTATTATTGTCCCTCCTGTCCTGGCAATCCTGGTCTTTGCATTGGTGAATGTTTTGAACGCTACCATACACTAGTTGAGTTTTAGCGTAGGGTACAGCACTGCACAGACTAGGACACACTTTCACAGGGTCTCCCAAGATGCCATCGCATTTTGAGAGACCCAAACCTGGAACCGTTACAGTTTTAAAAGTTACAGTTATAAAAAAAAAAATGTAAAAAAAAAAAAAAAAAGTAAAAAAAAAAAAAAATACACAAAAAAAATATAAAATAAAAAAACCAAAAATAGTTGTCGTTTTTATTGTTCTCTCTCTCTCTATTTTCTCTCTATTGTTCTTCTCTTTTTTACTGTATTCTATTCTGCAATGTTTTATTGTTATGTTTTATCATGTTTGCTTTTCAGGTATGTATTTTTTTTATAGTTTAATGTGTTTTAACCATTTTTTTGTTTTCAGGTACGCCATTCAGCTGCAGCGCGGATTTATTTATCTTGACAGCAACAGCGTTTGCTCCCACGATACATAAAGCCGTGACTCCAGCGCTGTCGGAGGTGATTTCACCACCACAGTTACATACTTCAGCATGTATGCCGAAGCGTGGGGGCAGCAGTGGGTAGAGGAGCGATTTGCTCCTGCCTTTTGTGGGAGGATGCCCCCATGCTTCGGCATATATATATTTTAGGTAGGCACAGGTTGCGTTAAATGTTTTATTTTTTACTATGTTTTTTTTTTTTTTGTATTTGCTTTGCAGGTATGGTAAGTATTACTGTTATACTGTAATGTTACTTTGTTTTTTGTTAACCATCATTTGCTTAGCAGGTAAGCCATTCAGTTGCAGCGCGGATTTATTTATCTTGACAGCAACAGCGTTTGCTCCCACGATACATAAAGCCGTGACTCCAGCGCTGTCGGAGGTGATTTCACCACCACAGTTACATACTTCAGCATATATGCCGAAGCGTGGGGGCAGCAGTGGGTGGAGGAGCGATTTGCTCCTGCCTTTTGTGGGAGGATGCCCCCATGCTTCGGCATATATATATTTTAGGTAGGCACAGGTTGCGTTAAATGTTTTATTTTTTACTATGTTTTTTTTTTTTTGTATTTGCTTTGCAGGTATGGTAAGTATTACTGTTATACTGTAATGTTACTTTGTTTTTTGTTAACCATCATTTGCTTAGCAGGTAAGCCATTCAGTTGCAGCGCGGATTTATTTATCTTGACAGCAACAGCGTTTGCTCCCACGATACATAAAGCCGTGACTCCAGCGCTGTCGGAGGTGATTTCACCACCACAGTTACATACTTCAGCATATATGCCGAAGCGTGGGGGCAGCAGTGGGTGGAGGAGCGATTTGCTCCTGCCTTTTGCGGGAGGATGCCCCCATGCTTCGGCATATATAAAACGGTGCATGTATGCCCATCATTAGAAGTGGGTGGATGAAGGGAGGTATTCTAATGGTGGGCATACCCACCGATCAAGATCTTTTTTTCGTTCAGCCCACAGGCTGCATGAAAAAAAAGTTTACAATGTATGCCCAACAAGGACCAGCAATGTACTGGTATGTTGCTGGACTTTGAGTGGTTATACCAGAATGATGCCTACAGGTTTAGGTATCATCTTGGTATCATTCTTTTCAGCCAGCGGTCGGCTTTCATGTAAAAGCAATCCTAGTGGCTAATTAGCCTCTAGACTGCTTTTACAAGCAGTGGGAGGGAATGCCCCCCCCCCACCGTCTTCCATGTTTTTCTCTGGCTCTCCTGTCCCAACAGGGAACCTGAGAATGCAGCCGGTGATTCAGCCAGCTGACCATAGAGCTGATCGGAGACCAGAATGGCTCCAAACATCTCTATGGCCTAAGAAACCGGAAGCTACGAGCATTTCATGACTTAGATTTCGCCAGATGTAAACAGCGCCATTGGGAAATTGGGAAAGCATTTTATCACACCGATCTTGGTGTGGTCAGATGCTTTGAGGGCAGAGGAGAGATCTAGGGTCTAATAGACCCCAATTTTTTCAAAAAAGAGTACCTGTCACTACCTATTGCTATCATAGGGGATATTTACATTCCCTGAGATAACAATAAAAATGATTAAAAAAAAAAAAAATGAAAGGAACAGTTTAAAAATAAGATAAAAAAGCAAAAAAATAATAAGAAAAAAAAAAAAAAAAAAAAAAAAAAAAAAAAAGCACCCCTGTCCCCCCCTGCTCTCGCACAAAGGCGAACGCAAGCGTCGGTCTGGCGTCAAATGTAAACAGCAATTGCACCATGCATGTGAGGTATCACCGCGAAGGTCAGATCGAGGGCAGTAATTTTAGCAGTAGACCTCCTCTGTAAATCTAAAGTGGTAACCTGTAAAGGCTTTTAAAGACTTTTAAAAATGTATTTAGTTTGTCGCCACTGCACGTTTGTGCGCAATTTTAAAGCATGTCATGTTTGGTATTCATGTACTCGGCCTAAGATCATCTTTTTTATTTCATCAAACATTTGGGCAATATAGTGTGTTTTAGTGCATTAAAATGTTAAAAAGTGTGTTTTTTCCCCAAAAAATGCGTTTGAAAAATCGCTGCGCAAATACTGTGTGAAAAAAAAAATGAAACACCCACCATTTTAATCTGTAGGGCATTTGCTTTAAAAAAATATATAATGTTTGGGAGTTCAAAGTAATTTTCTTGCAAAAAAAAATAATTTTTTCATGTAAACAAAAAGTGTCAGAAAGGGCTTTGTCTTCAAGTGGTTAGAAGAGTGGGTGATGTGTGACATAAGCTTCTAAATGTTGTGCATAAAATGCCAGGACAGTTCAAAACCCCCCCAAATGACCCCATTTTGGAAAGTAGACACCCCAAGCTATTTGCTGAGAGGCATGTCGAGTCCATGGAATATTTTATATTGTGACACAAGTTGCGGGAAAAAGACAAATTTTTTTTTTTTTTTTTTTGCACAAAGTTGTCACTAAATGATATATTGCTCAAACATGCCATGGGAATATGTGAAATTACACCCCAAAATACATTCTGTTGCTTCTCCTGAATACGGGGATACCCCATGTGTGAGACTTTTTGGGAGCCTAGCCGCGTACGGGACCCCGAAAACCAAGCACCGCCTTCAGGCTTTCTAAGGGCGTAAATTTTTGATTTCATTCTTCACTGCCTATCACAGTTTCGGAGGCCATGGAATGCCCAGATGGCATAAACCCCCCCCAAAATGACCCCATTTTGGAAAATAGACACCCAAAGCTATTTGCTGAGAGGTATAGTGAGTATTTTGCAGACCTCACTTTTTGTCACAAACTTTTGAAAATTGAAAAAAGAAAAAAAAAATACGTTTTTCTTGTCTTTCTTCATTTTCAAAAACAAATGAGAGCTGCAAAATACTCGCCATGCCTCTCAGCAAATAGCTTGGGGTGTCTACTTTCCAAAATAGGGTCATTTTGGGGGGTTTTGTGCTATCTTGGCATTTTATGGCCTTCGAAACTGTGATGGGTAGTGAGGAGTGAAATCAAAAATTAACGCCCTTAGAAATCCTGAAGGCGGTGATTGGATTTCGGGGCCCCGTATGAAGCTAGGCTCCCAAAAAGTGCCACTCATGTGGTATCCCCATACTCAGGAGAAGCAGCAGAATGTATTTTGGGGTGTAATTCCACATATGCCCATGGCCTGTGTGAGCAATATATCATTTAGTGACAACTTTGTGCAAAAAAAAAAAAAAATTGTCACTTTCCCGCAACTTGTGTCAAAATATAAAATATTCCATGGACTCAACATGCCTCTCAGCAAATAGCTTGGGGTGTCTACTTTCCAAAATGGGGTCATTTGGGGGGGGTTTGTGCCATCTTGGCATTTTATGGCCTTCAAAACTGTGATAGGTAGTGAGGAGTGAAATCAAAAATTTATGCCCTTAGAAATCCTGAAGGCGGTGCTTGGTTTTCGGGGCCCCGTACGCGGCTAGGCTCCCAAAAAGTCCCACACATGTGGTATCCCCGTACTCAGGAGAAGCAGCAGAATGTATTTTGGGGTGTAATTCCACATATGCCCATGGCATGTTTGAGCAATATATCATTTAGTGACAACTTTGTGCAAAAAAAAAAAAAAAAAATTGTCACTTTCCCGCAACTTGTGTCAAAATATAAAATATTCCATGGACTCAACATGCCTCTCAGAAAATAGCTTGGGGTGTCTACTTTCCAAAATGGGGTCATTTGGGGGGGTTTTGTGCCATCTTGGCATTTTATGGCCTTCAAAACTGTGATAGGTAGTGAGGAGTGAAATCAAAAATGTATGCCCTTAGAAATCCTGAAGGCGGTGCTTGGTTTTCGGGGCCCCGTACGCGGCTAGGCTCCCAAAAAGTCCCACTCATGTGGTATCCCCGTACTCAGGAGAAGCAGCAGAATGTATTTTGGGGTGTAATTCCACATATGCCCATGGCATGTTTGAGCAATATATCATTTAGTGACAACTTTGTGCAAAAAAAAAAAAAATTGTCACTTTCCCGCAACTTGTGTCAAAAAATAAAATATTCCATGGACTCAACATGCCTCTCAGCAAATAGCTTGGGGTGTCTACTTTCCAAAATGGGGTCATTTGGGGGGGTTTTGTGCCATCTTGGCATTTTATGGCCTTCAAAACTGTGATAGGTAGTGAGGAGTGAAATAAAAAATTTATGCCCTTAGAAATCCTGAAGGCGGTGCTTGGTTTTCGGGGCCCCGTACGCGGCTAGGCTCCCAAAAAGTCCCACACATGTGGTATCCCCATACTCAGGAGAAGCAGCTAAATGTATTTTGGGGTGCAATTCCATATATGCCCATGGCCTGTGTGAGCAATATATCATTTAGTGACAACTTTGTGCAAAAAAAAAAAAATTTGTCACATTCCCGCAACTTGTGTCAAAAAATAAACTATTCCATGGACTCAACATGCCTCTCAGCAAATAGCTTGGGGTGTCTACTTTCCAAAATGGGGTCATTTGGGGGGGTTTTGTGCCATCTTGGCATTTTATGGCCTTCAAAACTGTGATAGATAGTGAGGAGTGAAATCAAAAATGTATGCCCTTTGAAATCCTGAAGGCGGTGCTTGGTTTTCGGGGCCCCGTACGCGGCTAGGCTCCCAAAAAGTCCCACACATGTGGTATCCCCATACTCAGGAGAAGCAGCTGAATGTATTTTGGGGTGCAATTCCACATATGCCCATGGCTTGTGTGAGCAATATATCATTTAGTGACAACTTTTTGTAATTTTTTTTTTTTTTTTTATTTATTTTTTATTTTTTTGTCATTATTCAATCACTTGGGACAAAAAAAATAAATATTCAATGAGTTCAACATGCCTCTCAGCAATTTCCTTGGGGTGTCTACTTTCCAAAATGGGGTCATTTGGGGGGGTTTTGTACTGCCCTGCCATTTTAGCACCTCATGAAATGACATAGGCAGTCATAAACTAAAAGCTGTGTAAATTCCAGAAAATGTACCCTAGTTTGTAGACGCTATAACTTTTGCGCAAACCAATAAATATACGCTTATTGACATTTTTTTTACCAAAGACATGTGGCCGAATACATTTTGGCCTAAATGTATGACTAAAATTGAGTTTATTGGATTTTTTTTAATAACAAAAAGTAGAAAATATCATTTTTTTTCAAAATTTTCGGTCTTTTTCCGTTTATAGCGCAAAAAATAAAAACAGCAGAGGTGATCAAATACCATCAAAAGAAAGCTCTATTTGTGGGAAGAAAAGGACGCAAATTTCGTTTGGTTACAGCATTGCATGACCGCGCAATTAGCAGTTAAAGCGACGCAGTGCCAAATTGTAAAAAGTGCTCTGGTCAGGAAGGGGGTAAATCCTTCCGGGGCTGAAGTGGTTAAATATTTGCGATTTTTTTTTTTTCATATATTTGCAATTTTATGTATATGCGTTTTTTTTTTTTTTTTTTTTTTTTTTTTTTAGCGATTTGGTAGCAATTTTTTTCACATTGGTTTTTTAGCACAAAAAATTATTTTCTCACATTGATTGAACTTTGTATCAGAGCGCATCAATCTGTTATATGTTTTAATTTTTAGGGGATTCTGACCACTATATAATTGATAGCAGCTTGATATCATTGTCAATCTAACAATTTTTATTTAATTAATTGCACGTGCATTCACATACATTTGATTTACACTTATTTGATTGTATATGTCATGCTAGAACATTATTGCGCTTGGTTTTTTTGTTTATTTACCCATGCCGTATACCTTCATGTGGTATCGACAGCTGGGAGTTGCAGGCAGTGGAACCACGAGAGTCTCAGGTAATTCCGCTGCGGAAGGGAATCACTCAAGACAACTCTTGAGTGGCGGACGAGGTGTGTGGGCCTGCCGGCAAGGGGCAAGCTCCAGTTTGCGGTCCACGCAGGTTATGGGGCTTCTGTAGGGACTTGATTAAAGAGTGTCTCCGGGGCGGAGGGAGGCATCTGTCAGGCTTTCCTTCATGCGAGGGGTGGAGTTACACGTCACAAAGTATTGTGGTATGTGTAGTTCCAGGCTCTTAGCAGTGTCGCTAGGCAGATTCCAGCCTGCAGTGTGTGACATCTGATACCATAGTGAAGAGTGAGTACTGGCAGCTGTGAAGCGGCAGTCAGTGCTGTGAGGTGGAAGTGAAGACATTCAGTTATTCTGAATGTGTCTGAGTGTAGCAGAGATTGTGGAGGATGGGCAGAACTGAAGGGATCTCAGCCCTAAACTAGGCAGACTCCAAAAAGCTGAATAAAAGTTAGGGAGCCAAAACATAGTTAAAACAGATGTAAAAGACAAAAAAGAAACCGGTCAATAGGACCCAAAAGGGGCAAACAGGAGTTAGAAGCCGGGTCGCATCAGGCAAAAGTTAGCGGGCCCTGCGGGCTCTCCGGGACCAGGGCAAATCTGTAGGGCTGGGATCTCGGATTCCAGTACGGGGAGCGCTGTGGCTTCTGAGAGCTGAAGGGGAACGTCTCCTGTGGTACCTGGCGTCCTGAGCTTCCATGGGTTCTTCCCGTGCCGCATCTTTTCTTGATGTTGTGCAGCGGAACGCTGCGTACCAGTTAGGTACAGGTATCAGGGGAATACCGAGTGAGCTGCAGAAGTGAGGCAGGTCCTCAGGCACCTTAAGGAGGGCTGTGCGGCCGTGGGCTGAGGCCGAGAGGCAAAATGGGAACTTCCATTTATAAGATGCCTTTCTCCCGTAGGGTGTCCAAGAGGGGTTTCAGGTCCCGTCTATGCTGCAGCGTTATGCCCGATAGGTCTTGGTAGATTTGGATAGGTGTTACTTCATGGAGAATCTGCTGTCTGCCCCTTGCTTGCTTAATGATCTCTTTCTTTAACTTGTAATCCACTATACAGCAGATGATGTCCCGTGGAGGGACATTCTCTCTGCCCTTGGGGCGCAAAGCGCGATTGATTCTCTCCATGGCGATGGGAGTTTGAGGTGGATTGCAAAGGAGGCTGTTAAAGAGGCCCACAAGTGCATAGGGGATTTGATCGCCCTCGATTGTCTCCGACATTCCTCGAATCCTGAGGTTGTGGCACCGACCACTGTCGAGGTCTTCAATGTGTCGTTGCATGTCCCGCATCTGTAATGTGTGTGTGAGTCAATGCGGGTGGTGGCAGATTGTATGACCGTCTCATGGCGTTCTGTCGCTTTCTCTACATATTGCACCCTGTCATTCTGCGTGCGTAGGTCCAGTTTCAGCTCAGAAATGGAGGCAAGGAGAGTGTCCTTTATGTCATCCGCAATGGAGCAGAGGTCCTGTATGTTCAGCAGAGGCTGGGGTCTGAGTTCAAGACCGATACCCCCCCATTTGGGTGAGGATGCAGGGATGCCGAGGGTGTCGGATCAGTCAGCGGTAGTGGCTGTGTTTGAGAACGTGCCGGTCCGTGGCGGGAAGGAGCCAGCCCTGAACATCTCCGGGATGTTTTGGCTCTGTGTCCCGGATAATTCCCTGGGGGAGCAGGAACGGGAGGTAGAGGAAGTCCGCGAGGCTGTCCCTATCATTGGAGTGCGGTCAGCAGTGGGAAAATCACAGTTTTTTAGGTAGTTATCTCCTGTGGCAGCTCAAGCGACCGTTTTCATGCCAGGTTAGGCCACGCCCCGTGTGCGTTACTACAAGTTTAACGCTATATAATTTTGTGCATTACTGCCAGTTTAATGCCATTTATTTCTGTGTGCGTTACTGACAGTTTAACGCCATATAGTTCTGTGCGTCACTGTACGTTTGGCACATTATATTGCAGTATATCATATTGTATCTGTGGAGTGTCTGTGTAGTGTGAGTACTCAAATTAAAGGGCACCAAACACCTCTTTACATTGATTAAAGTGCATCTACGTACAGGTGACCCGCCCCTCTGATGTCACGGGGAATGCCACAGGGAAGTCCCCGTGCATCAGAGGGGGGCGGGGTCACTGGGTGGCCCCGCCCTCCATTATGTAAGAACCGTCAAAACACGAAAAGCGTCACACAGCGGGAGCCTCCCTCCATGCCATCATGGATGCGGAGCGGCCCGAAAAGAAGATGAAGACAAGAAGATGAAGACAAGAAAATGAAGAAAAACAGATGAAGAGAAAAAGATGAAAAGAGAAGCGTCACACAGCACGAGCCTCCCATCCAATCATGGATGCAGAGCGGCCTGAAAAGAAGATGAAGAGAAGAAGATGAAGAGAAGAAGATGCCGGACGAGAACACCGGAGAAAGAAGCAGAGGATCGGAGGAAGAAGAAGATAGAGGAAGAAACCGAAGGAAGATAGAAGAAAGAAGATAGAAGATGGAAAAAAAGAAGAATTTAAATAAAGGAATTGTCAAAAACTGTCTCTTGTCAATTTTAACATTTTTGACAGTTTTTTTGTGAAATGGTAGGGGTACATTTGTACCCCCCTTACCATTTCAGACAGGGGGGGCTGGGATCTGGGGGTCCCCTTGTTAAAGGGGGCTTCCAGATTCCGATAAGCCCCCCGCCCGCTGACCCCCACAACCACCGGCCAAGGGTTGTGGGGATGAGGCCCTTGTCCTCATCAACATGGCCTGCCAGGTTGCGTGCTCGGAAAAAGGGTCTGGAATGGATTTTTGGGGGGACCCCAGGCCAATTTTAAAAAAAATTTTGGCACGGGGTTCCCCTTAAAATCCATACCAGACCTGGAGGGCCTGGTATGAATTTTGAGGGGGACCCCTACGGCATTGTTTTTTCAAATTTTAGCACGGGGTTCCCCTTAATATCCATACCAGACCTGAAGGGCCTGGTATGGAATTTAGGGGGACCCCCACGACAGTTTTTTTTTTAAATTTTGGTTCGGGGTTCCCCTGTGGTGAAATCCCATGCAATTTTTATTAATGAACTTTTATGTGTATTGTCAGACCGGCAATTCATTAATAGCCGCGAGTAGTTTTAAATGACTTTTTTTCCTTTGAAATGTCATTTTGCTGTCAGACTGTTCTAAACACGGGAAACATGCGCCCCTTTACAGGCATACTATAGACACCCCCCAGGTACGAAATTTAAAGGAATATTACACTTTTATTGTTTGACTTTAAAGTGGATGTAAACCCGAATTTTTTTTTTAATCATACTGTAGAGTATAAGATTTCCTATCATTTGAGCCCAGTCTTGCCACACAGAGTTAATCCATCTCTGAGCAATCCTCTTTTATTGTTCAGTGAGAAAAATCTTGACAAACTGAGAAAAACTTTGTCAAATACTCCCCCTTGCTGTGAGTGACAGTCTAAGACACATGCATTATTTTTTAATTCCCTCCCCCACTCCTTTCTTCAGCAGCTCTGCAAGGATTGGCTGTTCCACACCTCAGCATGGTTTGGCATGCTGAAGTCATGTGGTTACCTTCCTGTTTTTTCATTGGATGTTAGAGATCATAGCAGAAGTTCAGCAGAAGTTCAGTGTTAGAAATAAACAGGAGAAAATGCATACTGACAAGGAGTGTAGAGGTGGGTGGGGAGTCCTGACATCACAACTCCACCCACCGAGCTCCAGACAACAGACCCACCCACAGAATATGCAGTTTTTCGGGTCTAATAACAGAGAGAGGGAAGACATTTGACAGGTAAAGATACATGCAGGAGGCATGTATATCCTTATAGATAACCCCTATGGCAGTAGTTTAGAAAGGATGACATTGGGTTTACATCCACTTTAAGCATTATTAAAATCGCTGCTCCCGAAAAAACGTCCATTTTTAAAACTTTGCATTGACACATGTCCCCTGGGGCAGGACCCAGGTCCCCAAACACTTTTTATGACAATACCATGCATATAAGCCTTTAAAATTATCACTTTTGATTTCTCCCATAGACTTTTAAAGGGTGTTCCACGGCTTTCAAATAGCCGATGTTTGAGTCGAACATGAGTTCGACTCGAACTCGAAGCTCATCCCTACCCAGGACATTCATAGTCCTTCTCTTCCTCCTCCCACTTTTCCAGGCCTGCTGTGGCCTCACAGGGACAGTGTCTGGATAGAGCAGGCTCTGAGATGCAAGGAAGTCCTCCTCTTCCTCCTGCTGCTCTTCCTAGTGTAGCGCTTACTCCCAGAGGAGCGGCTGATTAAGTATTATATCCGTAATTCACGTCCACTACCCAACTCTCGCAGCCCATAGATTCATAACTCACAGTCCTTGTTACTTTTTCACTTGCTTTATTCAGCAACATGAACTGTTATGAACTGGGATGGGAGAGGGACTTCCTTTGAGATGCTCTTTATTACATTATCATCATTTCCTTGCTTCACTTGCAAAGTCTTATAGCATTGCGGGTGATAATGATTCAAAACTGGATGATCACTTTATCAGGGAAGATGGAAGTAGATTTTTGATAGAGAATAATCGATAAAGAGTCACTCTGAATAACGCCTTTATCTGAAGAACTTCTAGGAACAGTCTGTTTTTCTATATGTGTACTTGCAGCTTTACCGCTACCTTTTTACCACTACTTCCCATCTACATGGTACTTCCAAGTTGAACTAAAGAAAAGTCATTCTAAATAACTCTTCCCGCTTGACTGATTGGAATCCCGGGGCATTGCTGAACCCAAAGTCATAGGCCATCACTGCCCATCTCACTTGACTTGCGTACCAACAACCCTCAGCCTCTGGACAGTACCCCTCCCTTGGGCTTTTCACTCACTTGATCAATAGCCGTGTGCCGCTCATAAGTGATCGATCACCCAGTTGTCCTCCGCTTAGCTGCTATTTCTTCTGCATGGCTCCTCCGTTCCCTTTTCTTCCTTTATGGACCGCTCCCTTCCCCATAGGGGCGTCCTATGGCACCAGCGACCATATGCTGTCCGGTGTCACTACTCTGCTGTGAGTCCCGGTGAAGCCCCCCACCTTCCAAGGAGGGGGGGCCCGTCGGCTCCCCAGGAGGGGGAACCTCTGGCTTGGCTCTCTCTGGAAGAACTCTCCTGAACAGGAACTCCGATACTGACTATGTGACCTCACTTTTATATGAGAGTCCCGGATGTTACCAAGCAAATTAATGATTGGCCGAGACTAGCATACAAACTACCTGCCACTTAAATGGAAATTAACAACAGACAGGCCTGCTGTAATAGCACAAGCCTGTTTAAATTTACCTGACATAGAAAACTACCAGGAAGGGTCACCTACCTAAAAGTAGGTGCCCGCTACACTTGCATGTCCAGTCTATGATACCACACAGTGTGTGCTCCAGCAGGAACACGACTACAGTGTCGCTGATGCATGCATCTTTATGGCTCACTATTCTTGTCGCCTCTTTAAACGGTGACAATGCAGTGCATGCGTCCTGTATCAACAGCCAATGGTGTGTTGAAAAAACACCAGCTCTCCTGAGCTTGTTCTCTTGCTATACTCACACAGGTATTTATTAATAATCCTCTGTTAAATGGCCAAAGTCAAGTTCCACCTGGTTTCAGGTAGGTGGAATTCCCTCTGAATTCCACCCAGCCGAGCACTGGCTGTGTAGGACCATCTGAAGTGACCACACATTCTTCTGGCCTCAGAAGATCTTGTAACCCTGGATACCTATCCAAGGACTGCTGCAAGCATTCCTGGCCTGGGGACACTAGTTCACCCTTTTTGTAGCATTCCCCATTTTGGCAGCCTTGGGTGGTCTAGTACCATCCATCCAGAGATGTTCCTTTGTTTATGCTATGTACAGTATGTATGATGTTTTATTGTGTCTATTTCTTACTTTCTGATATCAATAAACCAATTTTTTTGCAATCATGGTTGTATGGTGAGTGAAGTTCTAGATATGTGCTACCATGGGGTTGATTGCGCTACAACAGGTTTTTACTTCTTGAGTTTGCGTTTGTATCATGTATCTATCTATCATGAATTTATTTTACCAATCGTGTTATATGTCAGTTTTTTAATAGCCGTTTTTGGCTTTATTTAAAATAAAAACGATTATGGAATGTGTAAATTCTGTTTGTAAAATACATTTATACTTTATGTATTTTCTGTATTATTATTATTATTATTATTATTTTTAGATTTTGAAGCGACATGCTTCATATAAAGTCCCATGACCACTGTTCCATGCATATACATATATAATAGGGATGGAGGCTTTTCAAGGTGGTTGTGTCAGGTCACACTTTGTTTTTATATGCAAATATTTTGGGTGAAAGACACCCCAGTCTCTAGTGATCTGCCACACCACAATTATAGATCAGACAACACAATTTTTTACATAAACCTATTGCACCATTGTATTCTCCATTTGGATTGCATTGTCGCTGGCTGTTTCGGTCCTGCACTGTGCTAGTTGTAAGCCCATTTAACGGGTGGGTGTTGCCGTGCTTATGTCTGTTCCTGGGCTTGCGATGCATGGCAGGACCTTCCCTCCTTATTTCTGCCCTGGGGTGTGGGCGGGGAGTGTCCTCCCTTGCATCGGCGTCATGCACACACGCCCTGCTTGTGACATCATTTGGCGCTGCAAAGCGAGGGCGTTTGCTTTCCATCTGACGCGGGGGTTGGGCGGGCGTGGATTCACGTGTTGGACGTGTGTGTGTAAGGAGTGACAGATCGTGAGTTCCTAGGAACCACAATCTGTCATACCATTACTAGTAAAAAATAATAATAAAAATGCTATAAATCTATCAACTATTTTGTATAAAATTTTGCGCAAACCAATCAATATACGCTTTTTGCGTTTTTTTGGGGTTTTTTTACCAAAAATATGTAGAAGAATACATATCGGCCTAAACTGAGAAAAAATTAGCTTTTTTTAAAAAAAAAATGCGGATATTTATTATAGCAAAAAGTACAAAATATTGTGGGGCAGTCTGTATACACCATCAGCCCTCCCTCCTATTGAGGGAGGAGGGAGGTGAGGGAGGGCTGATGGTGTATACAGACTGCCCAGACTTTGACTTTTAACAGCTGAGAGCAGAGAGAAAATTCTCTGCATACCAAAGATCAGGAAGATCGGGAAATCCCTAGTCAAGATCGCAACAGGGAAAAAATCGCGATAACGATTTTTGACGATTAATCGCGCAGCGCTACCCTAACCCTTATACTTGACTGGCCATACTAACAGAACAGCTATAGCGAGTCAATCCCACTGCATTTGTTGTTTTTGCTTACCGACCCATTCAATCTATGGGAATGCTGTTTGAGACCTGACTGATTAACTCAGGGGTCCACTACATGAGGTGAGGGGCCATTCCATATGCTGGTGGAGGGTGTCACAGAAGTCACCATTTATGTTTAACTCTTCAATCTCATCACCGGAACCCGCCAGTGCTCTTGGAATTTTGTTCCTATAGGACTTTTAAAGGACTTTCCTATTTTTTCTATTTGTTATTATGAATATACCAGTTAGTTTTTATTTTTGAGCGCTGTACTGCCTTTTATATAACAAATCTATCCAAAACTAAACAAATGTTTCCTTTCTGCACATGTCTACTTCTTTCTGGCTACTCGACTATGCAGCCCATTTTTGTTCACGTATCATCATATTGCACATAAGGTTTCCAATATAAACACTTTGATTTTTAAAAAGCTGTGACACTTTCTTCTTTAGAAGATGAACATGTAGCATTAAAGCTCTTTAATAGATATACAGCAAGACTACAATGTGTTTTTTCTCTCACAGTTTTAATCTGGTTTACTGAAATTCACAGATAACTAGGCGCTGCTCATTGCATGGGATGTCATTCCATTTACCATTGCTAAGCATCTCCGCACAGTGTTCAGTGTTCTTGTTGTTATTTGGCTCTCCTGGGTTCCAGTTCATAAAATCCACTTTTTCACCTGTAGAGTACTTGAAAGTCCCTTCATCTTGTGAATCTGTTATACCCAAGAAAGTTTTCTTTGAATCTCCCTTAGTGCGGATTATCTCTTCTACCGCACTATTTTCTGCTGCATTTCTTGGAGCGGCCAAGCTTCCTCCAGCTTCTCTACATGTCTTCTGGGCATTGTCAAAGTTTACTTCCCCACCATTAGTCACAAACACTTTATCACCAACTTGTTTACCACCATGGAAGTGCACAACTAAAAGATTTAAGAGTTAAACTGAATTAAATGCATGACAAATATGGGAAATTCCTATTTTTTTCTAGATATGTCTGATTGCTGTAGGTCTCAGCAAATGTAGTGATCCCATAAATAAAGGAGTATATGGAATTGTGACTATGTAAATAAGCCTTCCAATAGCTTGACCAAGATATGTTTCCCCTTTCTTAGCTGCAGACACATATAATTGCAGATGGCAAAGGCGATTGTTTGCTACATTCTCATACTGACCCCTGCTTCAGGCGTGACCAATTAAAAAATATTTTAAAAGTTAAAAATACATAGACAGATTATTTCTGAAATTAAGGTGCCCTAGATAACCAATAGTGATATGTGGAACATAGACCATTTACAATGATCATTGTTGATTACTTTATAAGTGGCTACTGGGACAAGACTGGTGCAGGTGGGCCTGCTTCTCCCCTTCTATTACCACTGCATCAACCATTATATGGAGTGGGTTGGAGTTGTGCACATGGCTTAAGAGAAACAAGCAATGATATATGCCTTTGATACTCCTAAAGCTCTCCTGATGAAGCGGGTCATTTGTAACCTGTAAATATGTAAGGATACCCTCGCTCCACTACATGATGCTATTCACCATCAAATTCTATCTTGTTCAGTTGTAGTTACTGGGACATATAATGTGATATAAAACTAGGACATGCGATTAGTGGAAAATGTGAGTTTTGACATGTGGAGGTTTTCTTCATTTGCTACAAGCCTATAATAAAAACTGTTGGATTATTAGTGGATAATAATAATAATGTGCTTACTAAATAAAATATGATCATTATAAGGACTTCTTATGTTTTGGTCACAACATTTCTTGTGTCCAATTAGAAGATTAAAGGGGTTGTAAAACCTTGTGTTTTTTCACCTTACTGCATCCTATGCAGTAAGGTGAAAGAACTTCTGGCAGTGACCGACCCCCCAGCCCCCCCCCCCCGTTTTACTTACCTGAGCCCTGGAACTTCATCCGGCAGGGACACGCTCCTCCTCTGCCCGGGGTTCTCGGCTCTTGATTGGATAGATTGATAGCAGCGCAGCTATTGGCTCCCACTGCTGTCAATCAAATCCAATGACGCGCGCCGGGGGGGCTATGGACGCCGAATGATGGACTAGGGAGCGCTCCCGCAAGGTAACCCCCTTAGGGAGAGCGTTTCTCCTAGGGGGTTATCTGATGTGGGGAGGAGCCGCGAGAGCCACCGAGGGACCCCAGAAGACAGTGTTCGGGGCCACTCTGTGCAAAACGAGCTGCACAAGGCAGGTAAGTATGACATGTTTGTTATTTTTTTTAAATAAATTAAGCTTTACAATCACTTTAATAGCTGCTTCCCAGTCTTTATATGTCTATATTATTGCAATTGTTAACTTAATATTGTGTTTTTTTTCTGATACTTTTTTTTGCTTATTGGCAAATATATACAATTGATTTTAAAAGCCCAATAAAAGTGAACACATCATGGAAAGGGTTGGACAAGAATTTTGGTATATGGTATATATAGCTGCTCCAAAGCATTACTTCTTATATACTGTATGTACTTTTCCTGTGAAATAAAGATTCCAGGCTAATAATTTTTATTTTCTTCTGAATCATCTGAATCTGCTTAAGAAGCAGACTTTTGTTCTGAGAAATGCATGCCTCTTCTTCGGGATGGAGGTTTAACAAAGAAAATTGGTTAAATGAGCCAAATCACCCTTAAAAAAAAAAAAAAAAAGAGGAACCTGCTGGGTTGAACAAAAACAAAAATAGTAGTGTGTACTAGGCTTTAGGATAGCCATTGGCTTCTTACACTTCAAAAGACTGGAAAAACATCCTATAAATCAGCAGGTGACCATAATATCCAGACACACTGGGGTGGATTTGCTAAAAACTGAAGAGTGCAAAATCTGAGCAAGTGTGCATAGTAGTCAGCTTCTAACTTTAGCTTGTTCAATTAAGCTTTAACAAAAAAAACCTGGAAGCTGGTTTCTATGCAGAGCTGCGACAGATTTTGGGTCTAATGAGGCATGTCAATGCATAAAGCGACATTTGAAGCAGAACACCTGCATTTAGAGTTTAAATATTATGCCTGCCTATTACAGGCAGTCCCCTAGTTACAAACATCCGATTTACAAACGACTCCTACTTACAAACGGAGGGAGACAACAGGAAGTGGGAGGAAATCTACCTCTAGGAAGGGAAATTCTCTCCTGTAATGTCCTGTACACACGATCGGACATTGATCGGACATTCCAACAACAAAATCCATCGGATTTTTTCCGACGGATGTTGGCTCAAACTTGTCTTGCATACATACGGTCACAGAAAGTTGTCGGAATTTCCGAACATCAAGAACGCGGTGACGTACGACGGGACTATAAAAGGGCAGTTCAATACCAAGCGCGCCACCCTTTGGGCTCCTTTTGCTAATCTCGTGTTAGTAAAAGTTTGGTGAGAGACGATTCGCGCTTTTCAGACTCGTGGTTTTCAGATCGTTTTTCTACTGTTCAGTTTGTGCTTGTGGGTTTGTATCTGGTCTTCAGTGTGTGCAGTGAGTTCATATTTGATTATTTAGTGCGTTCTTGTCCGCTCGTTGCTGATTTTCAGGTCGCTCTTCACAGGCCTTGCTGTTCTTCAGTGCGTTCTGTTACTTCGTTCTGACCATCCGACCGTTTTGAAGCCATGTTGCGTGTACGTTCTCATTGTAGAGCTTGGTGTTGGAATTATTACTTTGACACAATCCCAGTCCATGAACAGGGCGAGGAGGAGTTCATAGACCAAGAATTGGTTGCTCCAGCGTGACCAATTCTGTCACATGCCTTTGCTCCGTGAGATCCGTGAGAATAATCCTGACAATTTCAGGAACTTTCTCAGGATGACGGACCCCGTTTTTCACCGTTTGTTGACTTTGCTGACCCCTTATATCAGCAGGCAGGACACCTGCTGCGGCAAGCCATCACTCCGGAGCAGAGTCTAGTCCCCACATTGCGGTACTTGGCGACGGGGAGAAGCCTGCAGGACCTCAAGTTCTCGACAGGCATCTCCCCCCAGGCTCTGGGGATCATTATCCCAGAGACCTGTTCTGCCATCATTCAGGTATTGCAGAAGGACTATATTAAGGTAAGATTTCTCCTTCCTAATCTCATTATATGTATTTAATCTTTGCTAATGTATTGTATTTCTTTCATCATTCCCTAATTACCATGATTGTAATATGCTGTGAATGTCCTCTTTATCCTCATGCATGCTGGAATTTTTTATAGTTTGTTTTTTGTCCTTTATGCATATTTGCCTTCACTTACCTCCCCAGCATGCTCTCCTGGGCCTATATTCACCTAGTCTAGTCACTTAACAATGTATTTTGTCAGCTCCATAGTAGTCTTGAATAGATAAATGTTGTGTGTGCCCACCTAAAAAACAACAATGCTCTGCGCCTAGTACGATGTATCCAACAGTATGTATGTAGCACATATAAATAAATAAATAAACAGATAAATAAACAAATAGCAGCTGCTTAAATCACAGGTATTGTATTAGGCAATAGAGAATAAATTAAATCAATAAAGTTTTTTCAGTATTGCAGCAGCGCTGTATGCCCTAAATTATTAGGGTCCCCTTCTCAATGAAGTTCTTTAAGTTCAAAATGAAACAGGCGGTGAGAGTCCTACTAATAAATATTGCTATATTCTGTGAGGGTAGTTATTCCTTTCACCAAGCGATACACCACGTGCTGGGACCCCCAATGAAAAACGCACTCACCAGAAATCCAACCAATATGAGCCTTGAGTAATTATAGTAGATCTGCACCACTTTCCAAACGACCACCAGATGTCAGCCTTACTCTTGGTAGCTCCAATAAGATATGTGGGAGAAATGGAATGTCCACATAGTGTGATACCGCTAAAACACTTTAGTAAAACATCCACATGTCCCCCTTAATAACATGCGTACCAGAGAATTATTAAAAAAGAGCAAGGATAATAAAGTGCACTATGCCTGTTGCGTCCTCCAATCGGAAAAGATGTCAGGAGCGCTCACTGTGTGAGACCACAGCCTCCCGCTTCCTGATTCCTCCCTGGTCGTTGGAGCGCATGCGTCACTTCCGGTGCGTCACCTCCCTGACGTTTCGTCACTTCCTGGACTTCTTCTGAGGCCGTGACACATCAGATGGGAGGCCGTTATTTATGTGTATGACAGGCGCAATGGCCAATCACTGGAGACAATAGACCGGGAGAGCCATTAATCACCGCCCCAGTGCCGAGTACTATCAGCAGTGGATGAAGCGGCTCATCCACTCCTATGGACCGTGCTAAATGTGTCAATTACCGGATTTGTAGTGGAAGATGACACCATACATGTGAACAAGTGCCTAAATACCCTTAGTTATTCAGTGTGTGCGCCGCGAACATGAATCCGCAGCACAGCCACTGAAGTAATAAAAACCATCGGTATTCATTAAAAATTGGAGACGGTTACCTGTCCAATACATCCCCCCCCCCCTCAAATTTTTACAATGGGTCATCAGAGGGGGTGAGGAATCTGCTAGGTGGACCGTATACTTTTGTCTTTAAATACTCCCTAAAATAAATGTTATAGTGATTTTGTCTGTACCACCCACCTGATTGTCCTGTTTTTTATGATCCAAGTTTTACAATAAAGAAGATGTTTTCAACTTTATCCGGTGTGCGGCATCCAGATTTTCCTGTTTCAAACCCTGCTTATAGTGATTTTGGCCAAGAATATTTGTGTCTAATCTGCTTTCAATGTTTATGTGCAAAATTACAAATTTTTTTTTCTTGTTCGATTCAACAGTTTCCTTCCACGCCACAGGAATGGCAGACTGTGGCCTCCCACTTTGCCACCCATTGGGACTTTCCCAACTGCGGAGGGGCAATTGATGGAAAACACGTCCACATCGTCCCAACCCCCCAACTCAGGGTCATACTATTACAACTACAAGGGGTCAATAGTATTGTGATGTTGGCGGTGGTGTCGGCTACTTACGAGTTCCTCTATGTGGACATGGGGAAGAATGGCAGGATGTAGGATGGTGGAGTCATCGCCCAGACCGAGTTCTACAGGCATCTCCAGAATGGCAGCTTGGACTTGCCACCTCCAGAAGACAATGCGGAAAGACTCCCATTCGCCTTCGTTGTGGATGAAGCTTTTGCGCTGGGGGACCATCTTATGTGGCCATTCCCTATGAGGACCCTCACCCCAGACCAGAGGGTTTTTAATTACTGGCTGGCCAGAGCCAGAAGAGTGGTGGAGAACACATTTGGAATAATGGCCAGCTGGTTACGCCTCTTTCTTACACCAATACACGTGGCGGAATATAAACTCAATCACATCATCCTGTCTTGCTGTGTTCTCCACAATTTTTTAAGGAGAAATTCTTTGAACTATGCTGCCTGAGTTGGACCTGTGGCTGGAATTCTGAATGAACCAACCCTGACGGCGCTGGAAACTGGCCGTCCTGGCTTGCCCCCCCAGAGTGCCCACGAGGTCCGTATAAGATACCTGGAATACTTTGCGGGTAGGGGGGCCATCGATATGCCAGACAATGTCTGAGACATTTTTTAAATAAAAATCTATTTGAAACTGAACAAATATTTGCTTTGATTTACTGCTTGGCTTTCTTTTAGCTGTCTCCTCGGTTATCATTTAATGGTATATTTTTTTTGGCCTTTTTCTTCAACAGTGCGACATGAGGTGACAATCTCTTCTTCGGCTAACTATTATTATTATGTTGTGGGTCTGCTACGCACACACCTTGTTTTTGTTGTTAATGTATGTAATGCATTACTCACAAAAACATTCATCATTTTCAGCACCATGACAGAAATTTGGGGAGTCATGAAAATGGCGTGATTGTGTAAAATTATAAAGCACTGTTGGGTGTTATTTACTAAAGGCAAATCCATTTTGCACTACAAGTGCACATGAGACTGCACTGAAACTGCACTTGTAGTGCAAAGTTGATTTGCCTTTAGTAAATAACACCCATTGTCACAGAAAAAAACAACTTTACTCCAAAAACTGCTTTTGAGCATTGAAAGAAGAAGCCACACATTGTTGATTATCAACATTTTTACTTAAAGCACAATCACATGTGCGTTTATAAAAGGGTTTTTGAACAAACCAACATGTTTGTTGTATAACATTTTTTGAGGTCACATTAAGTTGAAATCACCTTTTATAGGTAAAACAGGCATGTTTAAAACCATCAAACAATACACAACTCTGGAACTTACAAAGTTCAACTTTGATAAAGTGAAGGCAATATCAGACATGAGTATGTACAAACTGTGTTTGATATTGCCTTCATCAGATGGAGTGATGTCACCCCTGTAAAAGCCAAATTTTGAAGATGCACACAAATTGGAATTTAAAATGGAGATTTCCCTCCTGATCCCATGTCTAATGTCAACATGTGCTAGCTCCCATCATGGGGGATCAATGGACGTGTTTTGGGGGTTCAACCCCTTCCTCTCACCTACTTTATTATCGAGGAAGGGGTTGCACCCACAAAACGCGTACATTGATCTCCAGTGATGGCAGATAGCACATGTTGACACACTGTGTGCATCTTCAAAATTTGGCTTTTAAAATATGTAAAATATTAGTCATAAAAAGAAAAATAAACACGCAAAAAGTTAGGGATTTCTGGGTGTTTTAGATTCTCCCTAAAACATCAACGATGTTCTTCATTTTGTTTTGAACATTACTGATGTTTTCCTTTAGATTTTGTAAATCTCTATTGCACCCCATTATCTCCCCAATGAGGATCTGGGCACTTTCACTGGTGAAATGACCTCCTTCCACAACATCCCCATCACCTAAAAAACAAAAACACACCATGTATTATAAATATGCAGGCATCCATCTCTTACCTGAAGCTGTGGTCGCAAACACTCACCTGTTGCGGTGACAATTTCACCAATTTCAACAACGTCTCCCTCCTCCTCTGGTTGGGTTTGGGGGATTTAACCTTCTTCCTGAGGTAGGGAGTGCCTGGTCTCCTCTGATGAGTGGTGTCCTCCGAGTCTTTTCTCCCCTATGTGAATATAATAGGTATACTTAGCACACAGATATTTGAGGGCAGAAATAGGAATATGAAACATTGCTTGGAAGTGTTGTACAATTGTCTGTTTTGGCAGAGTTCCAAGCTGAAGAATTTTTTTTTTTTACCTTTGTAAAGCTGGAATACTTACCTGTTTTGTGCAAGATTCATAGATGGAGACACCCCTATAGTATTCACTGGAGCACCTGTGTGGGACCCCCTAATAAAAAGTTTGTTCTGGTTTCCCACACTAGTGCTCCTGCGTACAGATGTGTAAACAGCTGCTGAGTGTCCTCTCCTTACAAAGAATCTAGTTTGCATTTCATTCTAGTTACAAACCCATCTAGACAACAAACTTTTTTAATAGAAGTAGGCCAGAAAAAATGTATTGAACTGCATCTGGCTAAAACATCGTATTTTAGTGGCCGAACGAACAATGTTTCCTACGAACGATTAATGTGCCCATGAACATGAACGTTGCCATTTTAAACTGTACAACAGTAAAGAAAAGCACATGGAGCAGCAAGAACGTAATAAAAAGAAAGAATGGGAACACAGGACAACTACTTTTTTGCAGCACTCTCCTGATTCTTCTATACTGATCGTGCTCCCTTAATTTGAGGTCTGAACATCGTTTCCTCAGTTGATCCTTGGATCGTCGTACTCCAAAATTCCGGCGCAGACTCTTCACAACTTTAGCCATGATCTTGGCCTTTCTCACATTTGGGTTTGGGTAAGGTCCATACTTCCCATCATAGTCGGCCCTTTTCAAGATGTCCACCATCTCCACCATCTCTACAAAGGCCATATTTGAGGCCTTAAATCGCCTGCAGGATTGGAACGTTTCTGGCTCCGGGCTTTCCTCCACCTCGTTGCTAGAATTATCACGCACCTGCTCTTTCTCTGTAATGTGCTCCCCCACTGCGCCGAAAGAGAAGGGGTGGGGAATAGACTAGAAAGAACGTCAGGGGTGGGCGGAGTTTCACGCATGCGCAGTGTATATAAAGCGTAACACACGTGCGTCATACATACGATCTGTGAGGAAGGAGTATCGGAAGCGCTGATCGTGATAACGAAGGTACAATTTTAACTTGGGCCTATACTGCTTATAGATTGAGGCCTATATTGGGACAAGATTAGGAGAGTTTAGCCTGACATTAGGGTTTGTCTTGTGCTGTGTCTTGCAGAGAAAATGGATCTATTCAATGATGAGGACTTTATCCTCATATTCCTTGATATGTACAGGGAGCTGCCCTGTCTGTGGCAGGTAAACCACCCCTTTTATAACAATAAAACAAAGAGGAAGGCAGTGCTGGATCAATTGGTGGAATTTGTGAAGCCGGTGATCCCCACGGCAGACATCCCATATTTGAAGGCCCTAATTGGTGGCATGAGGAGCATTTAATTTAGGGAGCGCAAGAAGGTACAGGATTCCCTGAGATCAGGAGCTGCAGCAGATGACATTTATGTACCCAGGCTGTGGTACTATGACAGACTGCATTTTCTGGCAGGCCAGACTGAACCCAGGCCAGCACTCTCCACTCTTCCTTCAAGGCTTCCTTCCCCCCCAGCTGAGGCTTCAGACGCCCAACCTGGGCCTTCCAGGCAGCAACATGTGGAGGAGCCCAGCTTGAGCCAGGTATAGCATTCTTCAAAATATTTCTGTTTGTCAAATTAATGATGTTAAATATATGTTAGTTTTCATAAATAATTTCTGATTTCACAAAGTGTTTTACATATCAATAGACAGTAGTGGCCACAAATGATTGGGACAAGAATGAAAAGTTCTGGGGTCAGAATGATAGTCTTTTCTATTTATTAACATGCAAAATGCTGGAAATGGAGGAGGGCCAACGCCTAACATGTGAGTATCTCATCTTAAAAGCCCTAAATAAGGGGTTGAGGGGCCAACTCACAAGCCAAAGCCACGTTTGTGAGTTCAACCATGGTCCTCCTCCTCCTGCCACACCTCCAACACCACAGCCACAGCCTGAAAAGAAGCGTCTAAGGAAGACAAGAGAGTGATGGCCTGGGTTCAGTCTGGTCTGGCAAAAGACGCAGGCTGTTGTATGACCACAGCCTGGGGACATAGATGTCATCTGCTGCTGTTTCTGATCTCTTGTAGTCCTGTACCGAATTGTGCTCACTATTATAAGGACTCCTCAGGCCACCAATTTTGACTGTAAAATTATTGATGTCTGCCCTGGGGTACAAAGGCTTCCCAAATTTCACCAGTTTATCCAGCGTTGCCTTCCTCTTTATTTTGTTATGACCCAGAATAAATGGCTATTTATTTTTCACAAATACTTGTCTATGTGTTTTACTTCAAAAAGGACAGTTTGTTTGTGAGGCAGGTACATTTCAAAAATACAATGTCAAATTAACAAGGGACACCAACACAAACCAACCTCCTTGAGATTAAAAAATACAAGATAATAATGGTGTTGTGGTAACCTGACACACAAAACACACCCAAAACAATTATGGAGATCACCAAAAAAAACAAAAAAAAAAACAAAATAAAAAAACAGGAGATCTGGATTAAAAAAACAAAATTTTTTCGGTAGATCTGACAAATAAAAATATTATATTCATGAAATCACGAGAAATAATCAAAAAATACGTTTGTGAGAAGTGTGTGTGAATATGAGCAGCAAAACAACTTCATTCTTCTAGCATTATAAAGAAGAAGAGAGTGTGCTGCATTAAACTATTTAAAACATTGCAGCGTGACGAAAGTGCTATATCCATTACGAACATTATCTTTACCAGACCGAGCAGTTCGGTCTCGTAATTTATTCTGAGCATGCTTGGCACTTTTTTGCATCGGAATTGTCTACACACGGTCGGAATTTACGCAAACGGATTTTGTTGTCGGAAAATTTTATAGTCAGCTCTCAAACTTTGTGTGTCGGAAATTCTGATGGAAAAAGTCTGATGGAGCCCACACACGGTTGGAATTTCCGACAACAAGCTCCGATCGCACATTTTCCGTCGGAAAGTCCGACCGTGTGTACAGGGCATAAGAGTTATTATGGGAGAAAGGTGTCTCCACTGATGCTTTATCACCAAGGCTTGTTTCCACAACAACCCAAAATTTTCAAAATCCAATTTTGTATATTTTTGATGGGATATTCATTATATGGTCACATGGATACTTGAAATCCTTATATTTTAACTACCTAAAGCTGTTCAATGCTATTCTTTAAAGCCTGAATACAGCCAGGAATTGGGGCAAGTACAATGTGGTAAGTAATACTGAAATTGTAAGAATGTCTACAATCTAGTGCTAAAACAGCATACACACAGCTGCATTGAAAATGCATTTCTATTGTAAGCTGCACATTTTAATATTGTATTTTAATGCATGTATTCATTTGTATCTTGCATTTTATTAATACACTAATAGGTATTCACAGGACAGTGGTGTAAATATAGGGGTCGCTGAGATCGGCATGGTGACCGGGCCCCTTGCTGCAGGGGGCCCCTTGAGGGCCCCCCGTACTCTTCGATAGGAGGAGCGGCAGGGACGGCTGAGACGAGCTCCCCGATCAACAGGCAAACTGTAATTGGCGGCACTGTGCAGGGAGCTCGTCACATTAACCTAAAGGGAAAGCACAGTGCTGTGCTCTTTGTCTCCCCCTACAGTGCAGTACCCCGCAGGAAGAGCTAAGGTAAAGGTCTGCCGTTTTTTATAAGACTACTATCTATCTACTGTATGTGTGTGCATGTATGTGTGTGTGTGTGTGTGTGTGCATGTATGTGTGTGTGTGTGTGTGTATGCATGCGTGTGTGCATATGTATGTATGTATGTATGTATGTGTGTGTGTGTGTGTGCGTGTATATATGCATGTGTGTGTGCATATTTATGTATGTGAGTGTGCATGTATAAGCATGTGTTTATCAGTGGCGGTGCGTCCATAAGGGTGCACGGGCGCTGCCCCCTCCCTCCAGCCACCCCCTCTATGACCAATGGATAGATTCATGCATAGCATAAATCTATCCATAGCCACCACTGCCACCCCCATATTTAGGTGTCCGGCCCCTTTTCGGGCACCGGGCGCCTGAATTACAGCGACAGGGTGTTTTTGAAGCACCTGATTAGAGCCATAGGCTCTAATATGCTTCAAAATAGGTGAACTGTGAGTGCCATGCTTGACGCTCACAGTCCACCCAGGTGTGTTAGAAAAGCAAATTAATATTTACTTTCCTAACACTGAACCGCCTTTCCGCCAATCAGGTGTGTGGATCTTTTACCCGTCACCTGATTGGCTGAAACGATAGGCACGTCTATTGGATGCCTATCAAGAGAAGAGGACAAGAGATGAGGACGGCAGGAGACGCATAGAGAACCCCGCTTGTGGCCGTCACACGCTGCCCCACCGAGACAGGGTAAGTGCCGGGCAGTGCAAGGGGGGGCAGACGGCAAACGGAGGGATTTACAGTGGCGGCATTCTATGGCACAGTTGCAGCATTTGATGGGCACACCGGCAGCATTTGATGGGCACAGTGGGAGCGTTTGATGGGCACAGTGGGAGCATTTGATGGGCACAGTGGGAGCATTTGATGGGCACAGTGGGAGCATTTGATGGGCACAGTGGCAGCATTTGATGGCACAGTGGCGGCATTTGATGGCACAGTGGCAGTCTTCGATGGGCACAGTGCCAGCATTTGATGGCACAGTGGCAGAGTTTGATGGGACAGTGGCACCATTTGATGGGCACAGTGGTGGTATTTGATGGCACAGTGGCGGCATTTGATGGCACAGTGGCAGACTTCGATGGGCATAGTGGCAGCGTTAGATGGGCACAGTGGCGGCTTTTGATGGGCACAGTGGCGGCATTTGATGGCACAGTGGCGGCATTTGATGGCACAGTGGCGGCATTTGATGGGCACGGTGGCTGCAATTGATGGGCACAGTGGCTGCAATAAATGGGCACAGTGGCTACAATTGATGTTTTTTTTTCAGAATTTTTCAGTTTGCTTGCGCCCCCCTAAAAATTTTGAGCACCAGCCGCCACTGGTTTATATGTGCATTTATATATATATATATATATATATATATATATATATATATGTGTGTGTACAGTCCCTGACAAAAGTCTTGTCGCTTGTGTACAAATTGACCTGAAGTGCCGCTAAAATATATTTCTAATCAACATTTTGTTACAAGAAATGGGTCATTTTAATCCCAACAGCTTTTGTAATAATGTTTCAGTGCAAAACAAAACTGACAAAAAGTATTCTAATATTCACAGCTTGGTAAAGCCCATTGAGTCAATTTTTGCCAAGACATAAGTGTTGTCGCCTTGTTATATGAGCTTCAGCTGTGACTAATAATGGATCAATTAGGTCTCAGGTGTGTATAAAAAGAACACCATTACACTAGACCTTCTCAACTGCAACTAGACCTCTGCAAACATGACTAAGATTTACCCGGAGACTAAAGTGTTGATTATCAAGAGGCTGAAGACCAGATCCACTGCTGATGTGGCAGACACCTTCAATGTGTCTCAGCGTCAAGTTCAGAGGATAAAAAAAAGATTTGAAGAGACTGGAGACGTTTTGGACAAGGCCAGGTCAGGCCGACCCCGCAAGACAACTGCTCGAGAGGACCGTTTGTTGGCTCAAAAATCCAAGGCCAGCCCATTTTCCACTGCAGCAGAGCTCCACGAGACCTGGTCACCTGAAGTCCCTGTGTCAACCAGAACAGTTTGTTGAATTCTGTCTCAAAATGGCATCCATGGTCGAATCAGTGCCCACAAGCCAGCAATAAACAAAAGACAATTGAAAAACCGTGTGGAATTTGCCAAGGGCCACAGCCTGCTAAAAGGATGGACTCTGGAAAAGTGGCAGAAGGTGGAATCTTCTGTTGAATTACACCACAGTTGCCGCAAATATTGCAGGAGACCTACTGGAACCCGCATGGAGCCGAGATTTACCCAGAAAACAGTGAAGTTTGGTAGAGGCAAAATCATGGTCTGGGGTTACATCCAGTATGGGGGTGTGCGAGGGATCTTCAGGGTGGAAGGCAACATCAATAGTCTAAAATACCAAGAAATCTTACTTACCTCTTATATTCCCAACCATAAAAAAGGCCACATTTTGCAGCAGGATGGTGCTCCATCGCATACTTCCAGCTCCACATCATAGTTCCTTAAGGCAAAGTAGATCAAGATTAGGGATGAGCTTCGAGTTCGAGTCGAACTCATGTTCGACTCGAACATTGGCTGTTCGCAAGTTCACCGAACAGCGAACAATTTGGGGTGTTCGCGGCAAATTCGAATGCCGCGGAACACCCTTTAAAAGTCTATGGGAGAAATCAAAAGTGCTAATTTTAAAGGCTAATATGCAAGTTATTGTCATAAAAAGTGTTTGGGGACCTGGGTCCTGCCCCAGGGGACATGGATCAATGCAAAAAAAAGTTTTAAAAACGGCCGTTTTTTCAGGAGCAGTGATTTTAATAATGCTTAAAGTCAATCAATAAAAGTGTAATATCCCTTTAAATTTCGTACCTGGGGGGTGTCTATAGTGTGCCTGTAAAGGGGCGCATGTTTCCTGTGTTTAGAACAGTCTGACAGCAAAATGACATTTTGAAGGAAAAAACTAATTTAAAACTACCCGCAGCTATTGCATTGCCGACAATACACATAGAAGTTCATTGATAAAAACGGCATGGGAATTCCCCAAAGGGGAACCCCGAACCAAAATTAAAAAAAAAAAAATGACGTGGGAGTCCCCCTAAATTCCATACCAGGCCCTTCAGGTCTGGTATGGATATTAAGGGGAACCCCGGCCAAAATTTTAAAAAAAAAATGACGTGGGGTTCTCCCTAAATTCCATACCAGACCCTTCAGGTCTGGTATGGATTTTAAGGGGAACCCCGCGCCAAAAAAAAAAAAAAAACGGCGTGGGGTCCCCCCAAAAATCCATACCAGACCCTTATCCGAGCACGCAACCTGGCAGGCCGCAGGAAAAGAGGGGGGGACGAGAGTGCGGCCCCCCCTCCCTCCTGAACCGTACCAGGCCACATGCCCTCAACATTGGGAGGGTGCTTTGGGGTAGCCCCCCAAAACACCTTGTCCCCATGTTGATGAGGACAAGGGCCTCATCCCCACAACCCTGGCCGGTGGTTGTGGGGGTCTGCGGGCGGGGGGCTTATCGGAATCTGGAAGCCCCCTTTAACAAGGTGACCCCCAGATCCCGGCCCCCCCCCTGTGTGAAATGGTAGGGGTACATAAGTACCCCTACCATTTCACGAAAAAAGTGTCAAAAATGTTAAAAATGACAAGAGACAGTTTTTGACAATTCCTTTATTTAAATGCTTCTTCTTTCTTCTATCTTCCTTCATCTTCTGGTTCTTCTGGCTCTTCTGGTTCTTCCTCCGGCGTTCTCGTCCAGCATCTCCCCCGCGGCGTCTTCTATCTTCTTCTCCTCGGGCCGCTCCGCACCCATGGCATGGGGGGAGGCTCCCGCTCTTCTCTTCTTCTTTTCTTCTCTTCTTCTCTTCTTCATTTTCTTCTCCGGGCCGCTCCGCAATCCATGCTGGCATGGAGGGAGGCTCCCGCTGTGTGACGGCGCTCCTCGTCTGACAGTTCTTAAATAACGGGGGGGGCGCCCCTGTGACGTCACGGGGAATGCCACAGGGAAGTCCCGTCAAGTCACCGTGCGTCAGAGGGGGGCGGGGTCACCGGGTGGCCCCGCCCCCCCCGTTATTTAAGAACTGTCAGACGAGGAGCGCCGTCACACAGCGGGAGCCTCCCTCCATGCCAGCATGGATTGCGGAGCGGCCCGGAGAAGAAAATGAAGAAGAGAAGAAAAGAAGAAGAGAAGAGCGGGAGCCTCCCCCCCATGCCATGGGTGCGGAGCGGCCCGAGGAGAAGAAGACAGAAGACGCCGCGGAGGAGATGCTGGACGAGAACGCCGGAGGAAGAACCAGAAGAGCCAGAAGAACCAGAAGATGAAGGAAGATAGAAGAAAGAAGAAGCATTTAAATAAAGGAATTGTCAAAAACTGTCTCTTGTCATTTTTAACATTTTTGACACTTTTTTCGTGAAATGGTAGGGGTACTTATGTACCCCCTTACCATTTCACACAGGGGGGGGCCGGGATCTGGGGGTCACCTTGTTAAAGGGGGCTTCCAGATTCCGATAAGCCCCCCGCCCGCAGACCCCCACAACCACCGGCCAGGGTTGTGGGGATGAGGCCCTTGTCCTCATCAACATGGGGACAAGGTGTTTTGGGGGGCTACCCCAAAGCACCCTCCCAATGTTGAGGGCATGTGGCCTGGTACGGTTCAGGAGGGAGGGGGGGCCGCACTCTCGTCCCCCCCTCTTTTCCTGCGGCCTGCCAGGTTGCGTGCTCGGATAAGGGTCTGGTATGGATTTTTGGGGGGACCCCACGCCGTTTTTTTTTTTTTTTTTTGGCGCGGGGTTCCCATTAAAATCCATACCAGACCTGAAGGGTCTGGTATGGAATTTAGGGGGAACCTCACGTCATTTTTTTTTTTAAATTTTGGCCGGGGTTCCCCTTAATATCCATACCAGACCTGAAGGGCCTGGTATGGAATTTAGGAGGACTCCCACGTCATTTTTTTTTTTTAATTTTGGTTCGGGGTTCCCCTTTGGGGAATTCCCATGCCGTTTTTATCAATGAACTTCTATGTGTATTGTCGGCAATGCAATAGCCGCGGGTAGTTTTAAATGAGTTTTTTCCTTCAAAATGTCATTTTGCTGTCAGACTGTTCTAAACACAGGAAACATGCGCCCCTTTACAGGCATACTATAGACACCCCCCAGGTACGAAATTTAAAGGGATATTACACTTTTATTGTTTGACTTTAAGCATTATTAAAATCACTGCTCCTGAAAAAACGGCCGTTTTTAAAACTTTTTTTTGCATTGATCCATGTCCCCTGGGGCAGGACCCAGGTCCCCAAACACTTTTTATGACAATAACTTGCATATAAGCCTTTAAAATTAGCACTTTTGATTATTCATGTTCGTGTCCCATAGACTTTAACGGTGTTCGCATGTTCGAACGAACTTTTTTCCTGTTCGCATGTTCTGGTGCGAACCGAACAGGGGGGTGTTCGGCTCATCCCTAATCAAGATGCTCCAGGATTGGCCAGCCCAGTCACCAGACATGAACATCATTGAGCATATGTGGTGTAGGATGAAAGATGAAGCATGGAAGACGAAACCAAAGAATATTGATGAACTCTGGGAGGCATGCAAGACTGTTTTCTTTGCTATTCCTGATGACTTCATCAATAAATTGTATGAATCCTTGCCAAACCGCATGGATGCTGTCCTTCAAGCTCATGGAAATCATACAAGATATTAAATTTGGATCTCACAGCACCACTACTTAATTTGCTGACATATTTTTGGATTTTCAGTAAAGTTGTTCAATTCTGTATAGGCGACAAAACTTTTGTCTTGCCAAAATTTGACCTGTCTGTCTTGATTAAATGATAAATCTTTTTTCAGTGAAACTAATTTATTTTAGTGCATTAAACATCATTTGGGAGGGCTTTAGCTTTTCATATGAGCTATTTCTAACACCAATTGATTAATTAAAAGTCAGGTTAATAGCAGGAGTTTCTACAAAATAGAGAAGCGACAAGACTTTTGTCAGGGACTGTATGTGTATATATATATAGTATATGTGTGTGTATTATGTGTGTGTGTGTTTACATGTATGTATGCACAATTTATGTATGCGCTTTTAATCCTGTTTTTTTATTTTTTTTGCTTGTTCATAGTACCAGCAAAAAAAATGCTGTTCCTCCGAAAAGCAATCCATGCTCAGAACGCTTTTCAGAGGCATTTGACAGCCGTCAAAGAGGCAATATGTTGCCTACTGACCGCCTGTTTTAACCCCTTAAATGCATCATCACTATGCTGCAACTGCATGCAATGCAAACAGTTGCAGGGTGGTTGCAGTGTAGCCCCATTCACCTAGGGGTATACTTCAAGGGTGCCCTGACTGGAAAAAGATTGAGAAACACCGACATAGAGAAACCCATCTCTCACTCATTTCCTCCTGCAGCTGCTGAATGCCTGCGGGAGGAAGAGGAGGAGAAGCGGGGGCGGAAATGGAGAAATCGATTCCTTTATATGCAGCCACCCACTTGCGACTGGGCCCTGTTGTTCCGCCACCGGGCTCGGAGAAAAGAGCTCTGTCCGGGGGTTTCTTGCATCGGGGCCCTGAAGGTTCTAGTTACGCCTCTGTCCCAGGTCATGAAAAACAAACATAAAAAACACTGGAAACACAATGTATATGTGAGTATAGCTATCCTTTAAAGGTACACCTTGCCTCCTCCTGCACTTACAAAGGTAAACTGTAGAAAAAGGGTTGAGGTGCATATAAATGGTAATATAACACAACAAAAATGTCTGTGCACTAAGAAAAAAAGCACAGATATGCACAATTTTACAGAAAATAAATACCAACATCTAATATATTTACTTGCGCTCCTAGAGTAATGTCAGCACTGTGAGGGCGATCTAATAAATGAGGCAAATTGTTCACTGAGCTTAGTGAAGGTGAAGCTACATTCACTTTAGTCATCCAATTGAGTTGAAGCAAAACTACTGTTTATTAAAGCTGACCCCTTGGCAAACAGCTGAATAGATGGATAAAATACATATGTGAGAGTCGTTTTACCTGGCAAAGATTTGTATTGTTTCCATCTAGTTCAAAGATTTGCACAGTCCTACCATAAAGCACAGCTGTCGTAGCCTGGTAACACAGAAGACTGAATTTTTCTCTGCTTCGGTTATTTTATACCGTTATACAGGTCTTCTCACTCCCCCAGCCTGTGAGCTAACATTGGAAGGAGAAGCAGTAGACTGATGACCTCACCTCCTTGTCACTCTGCTCTATTCTCCTTTGAGTGTTCCTCCACATGAGCACTTCAATACAACTAATTGGCTTCTTGTACTGCTTCTCCCTTCCCCAGCTGGAACTCTACTTTACAAAACTGCAAGATGCTGATATCAAACCAAATCCAGGTATTTGCACTGCTTTAAAAAAAAAAAATTAATGAAGTGTAAATTTTAAACAGGACTGTATGTGTTGCTATTATTTTAGTGATTTTTTTGATGGCATAGTCAATGCTCATTTGCTAGGAAGGATAGTTAGTTTGGACATGTGTATATTGTATTACTACATACTCTGTATGTCGTGTATTGTTTTCCTACCATTGTAAGTAGTTTGTATGTACAGCATTCTTGTCTGGTAAAGAATATTAACCACTTAAGGACTGTCCCACATACATGTACTGTGGCAGGGCGGCCCTTAAGCACAAAATCACATATCTGTACTTGGTTCCTGTGATCAGCTCTGGGGCGCGTGAGCGTGCTGCCGGAGCCCCGCTCCTGCTGTGTGTGGACACGGAAGGCGCCAATCAGCGGGTCCTGTGGCCACAAAAGCCGCCGTTCACCCGCAATCATTCACAGGAGAGGCTGTACGGCGACCGCCGTTCTGCCAGAGAAGAAAATGGAGATCTTGTGATTCTGCTAAGCAGATCTCTGTTTTCCTTTAGTCAAAGCACATCATAGGGAACACATTTAACCCTTTGATTGCCCCTGATGTTAAACCTTTACCTGCCAGTGTCATTTATACAGTGACAGTGCATTTTTTAGCACTGAATAATGTATTGGTGTCACTGGTCCCTAAAAAGTGTCATTGTGTTATTTACTAAAGGCACTTGAAAGTGTACTTGGAAGTGCAGTCGCTGTAGATCCGAGGAGGACATGCAAGGAAAATAAAAAACAGCATTTTAGCTTGCACATGATTGGATGATAAAATCAGCAGAGCTTCCCTTCGTTTCAGATCTACCCCTCAGATTTACAGTGACTGCACTTCCAAGTGCACTTTCAAGTGCACTTGTAGTGCAAAATGGGTTTGCCTTTTGTAAATAACCCCCTTAGTGTCAAATTTGTCCGCCACAAGGTCGCAGTCCCACTAAAAATCGCTGATCGCCACCTTTACTAGTAAAAAATCTAAAAAATATTAAAAGTCCCTAAAGCTATCCCATAGTTTGTAGACACTATAACTTTTGCGCAAACAAATCAATATACGCTTATTGGGATTTTTTTTTAACAAAAATATGTAGCAGAATACATATTGGCCTAAATTGACGAAGACATTTGATTTTTTACATTTTTTTTATTTGATGTGTTTTATAGCAGAAAGTAAAAAGTAATGTTTTTCTTCAAAATTGTCAAACTTTTTTGTTTATAGCGCAAAAAAAAAAAAAACGCAGAGGTGATAAAATATCACCAAAAGAAAGCTCTATTTGTGGGTAAAAAGGACATCAATTTTATTTGGGTACAATGTCGCACGACCGCGCAATTGTCAGTTGTCGAATCACAAAAAATGGCCTGGTCAGGAAGGGGGTAAAACCTTCTGGAGCTGAAGTGGGTAATATACTATAGGGGTTTCTGCTTCCCTGCTTTACTGCAGAGCAACCTAAAAGACAAAGCAAAACACTGTATTGTTCATTTGTTTTTTTACATCTCTGCCTGGAGATTAGATTTACTTTCCCTTGCACATGCTTCACCTTGTTTACTAAGTTAAGTGAACATTTACTTTAAAGCGGTAGTAAAACCGCTGCCTTTTTTTTTTAAAACCTGCAAAACAATGTCTTAATGTGCTAGTATGCATTGCATACTAGCATGTTATGTTAAACTTACCTTAGAACAAAATCCTCCAGCGGCGCGCTGTCACTGCTGAAGGCGTTTCACATACTCTGGCTGTGTAAGTGGCCGGAACCTCAATGATATCACTCCCACGCATGTGTGTGAGAGCCGCTGTTTACGGCATAGGACTTTGAAGGAATGGCACGGGTATGCCTTTCCTTCAGAGCGTATGTGCCGGTGACTTCACCGGATACATTTATATTAAGTATCTCCAAAACCTAAAGGTACATTTTATTATATTGTTAACATAAAAAAAAATCTTGTTCCTTTAAAGCATTTTATACAGCACAGTGCTTGTGCTGTGTCATTTGGCCCCCTGTAACACCTGGCTGATCCTGCCTGGCTATACCCTCCCCCCTGTACACTGACTCTGATAAATCAGGGCTGCTGAGCTCTGACACCGGAGTCATTTATACGTGCCTCCGTCATCCGCAGCCTGCTATCTGTCTCCTCTGTGCTCTCTCCCCCTCCCCTCCCTGCCTGTCAGCTCGTGACAGTGCCCAACCCTCAACTCCTGCTGCTCAAATAACTTTCCCATCTTCATACCATCCCCTCTGTGTTCTAATCCTGTATGCCTCTCTGTGAGTGATTTATAAAAAAAAAAAAGCCTGCTATACCTCATTTCACAGCTCTTCTCAGCGATCACATCGGCTGGCTCTCTCTCTCCTCTCCCGAGTGATGTCAGCGGGGGAATCTCGGCCCTGCCCGCTGCATCTATCAGACTATCATGTGATCGCTGAGAAGAGCTGTGAAATGAGGTAAACGTGTCAGAGCTTAGCAGCCCTGATATATCAGAGTCAGTGTACAGGGGGGGGAGGGTATAGCCAGGCAGGAGGGACACAAGATTAGAACACAGAAGGGGTGGTATGAAGATGTGAAAGTGGCTTAACAACCACTTTAATACATAGGTGTTTACTCCCATTTTAAGCAAACAGCCTCTACTTATCCACTAGTATCTTTCACTACTACATCAACACCCTAGAGATTTAAAAGTTGGACCACAGGGCATAAGTACTCAGAATCTACATAAGGTACTCCTGTTCCTTGGTTATATATACTATACAGTATGTAAAATATGAATAAAATGCAGAAACTTAGAGGTGCCACCATGTACCTTTTACCAGTCTTTATGAGTAACCTGAAACAATGGGTGCTCTATAATGCATCTACTTAGGGACATACCTCAAACTTCAAACATTTCATTCATTCTATCTAATGGCTGATTTACTATAGGGACTGATTTGAAAGGCACATCATCATGTCAGTTTCAATATTCAGCATTACCTTTTTTTAGCCAGAACAAGTTTCTCTCTAAGGAAACAATTCGACTTTCCAAAGCCACAGTTTTCTTGGCGCTCTCCACATCTATGAAGAAAGGGTTAAATAGTTTTATCTGAAATACAAAGTCTAAGTATTATAGAATGATGTCGCATATCTGCAGAAAATAGTTCTATTCATCTCGACAATCGGTTAAGGTTATATATGTTTTGGGTAAAAGTATATCTATAGCAAGATTTGGATAAAGTGGGGACAGATCAGAACTCCTGTAAGGATTTACTGTTCTTGGAGGCTCTGTTGGACAAATTCCTTTAATTTTTGTCTGATTAAAAGATTGCCACAAGACAGCGAATGAGAGGAAATCTCTCTAGCTGAGCCTTGGGTCATAGTAAAATCTGGCAGGGGTTCTAACCTTTCCCCAATAAAACAAAAAAACATAAAAAACGTCTCTAAGTACAGTAAGGACCAGAACTTTAGTAAAACCTTTCAAAGGGCCACTCACATTTAAAAAAATAATACAAAATCATCTGTATAAACATACTGGGATGAGTTGTCATCACCGCCCAGTCGGTATCATGGAGCTCCAAGTAGCGGCTTGCATGGAGAGAAAGCCGGTGTCCATCTTTCTGGGACCACAATGGAAAATGTGTTCCATTGTATTACCTGTATTGTTTTATAAAATGTGAGTGGCCTTTTGGAGGGTTTTAATAATTTTTTGTTTTGCCTTTTGTGCACTTACAGGCAATTTCTTTTTTCTTTTTGTTGCATACACACAGAGCCTGCTTCTGCTGTTGGATCAGCCTGCCCAAGTGAATGAACGTTCTTGTATTGGACTCATTTTGATTGGCTCTTTATTTTCTTTTACTTAATTTTATATAGAGACTATTTTATCTTAGTGTGCCTAACGGTACTTGTTTTTATAACCTTTTCTCACTAGAATAAAAAAAAAGCTTGCGGTATGGATACATTTTAATTCCTTCAGATCCACGCTATAGCCGAATGACGGCTACAGCACGGATCTGCTTTGCCGGGAGGGCGTCAATGAGACTCGGATGATCACAGATCGGAGTAAGGGGTCGATCCAGACTCCTTACCACGTGATCAGCTGTCAGCCAATGACAGCTGATCACATGATGTAAACAGAAGATCGGTAATCGCTTTCTTTTTCTCTCTTGCTGACAGCGCGAGGAGAAAAAAAAGTCGATCACCGGCTTCTGTTGAAGGGACATCGGTCCCCAGCAGGGAGAGCCTCATATGTGCCCACCAGTACTGCCTGCCAGTGCCACAAATCAGTGCCCACAGTGCCCACCAATCAGTGCCCACCAATCAGTGCCCACCAGTACATCAGTGCCACCTATCAATGCCCATGAGTGCCACCTATCAATACCCACCAGTGGTGCCAATCAGTGCCTCATCAGTGCCACCTAGCAGTGCTGCCTATCAGTGTCACCTACCAGTGCTGATCAGTGCCCATCACTGCCACCCATTAGTGCCCATCACTACCACCCATCAGTGCCAGCTATCAGTGCCAGCTATTAGTGCCCTTCAGTGCCACCTATCAATGCCCTTCAGTGCTGCCCATCAGTGCCACTCAGTGCCACCTCTCAGTGCCACCTCATCAGTGCCCACCAGTGCCGCTTATTAGTGCCCATCAGTGCCGCCTTATCAGTGCCCATCAGTGTCACCTTATCAGTGCCCATCAATGCAGCCTATCGGTGCCCATCAGTGAAGCCTATCAGTGCACCCTATCAGTGAAGCTTCATCAACGTACATCAATGAAGGAGAAAAATTATCTGTTTTCAAAATTTATTAACAAAATATAAAACGGTTTTGAATTTTAAAAAAAAATTGATATTTTTAAAATTTTTTAACAAAAAATAAAAAACCCAGAGGTGATCAAATACCACCAAAAGAAAGCTCTATTTGTGAGAAAAAATGATAAAAATGTAATTTGGGTACAGTGTTGTATGACTGCGCAATTGTCATTCAAAGAGTGACAGCGCTAAAAACTGAAAATTGGTCTGGGCAGGAGGGGGGTTTAGGTGCTCAGTAAGCAAGTGGTTAAATGGATGTTCTTTTGTGTGTGTATGATAGATAGTGGTATGCTATTTTTGTTTTCCCATAAATCTGTCACAATAAATTGTTAATCTGCGTACAGTGATAGCAGACATCTGTACATAGCTTTGGTAGGAAGTTTAATTAAGTGTTCTTGCATAGCAAGACCACTTACTGTTATCTCACATATATATTATTAAGTGTTCTTGCATAGCAAGACCACTTACTGTTATCTCACATATATATTATTAAGTGTTCTTGCATAGCAAGACCACTTACTGTTATCTCACATATATATTATTAAGTGTTCTTGCATAGCAAGACCACTTACTGTTATCTCACATATATATTATTCTTATTATTATAGCCAAATTTACCACCCTAACTCCTCCCACAGTTTTTACACTACATAGACAAGTAATATACCGAAACGTGCGGATTGTTCCCGAATGGTGTGCTATTACTTTGTGGAACGTTTCGCCGAATGGTTCACGAAATATCGTCGTTTTTGCGGCGAAATTGGTCCCATAGGAATGAATGGGGAAACTAGAGTGGGAGATGGCAAAAGCTGGAAAATCAGAACATGATTTCTAAACTGCCGCCACTCCCTCATTTTCAAGCCCACCTACACAAATCTTATATCAAAACGTTCAGCTATCCCTGCTGCTATCGGCGGACTTGCGGCAGACTTTCTTACGAACGGACTTACACACACACGACCACACAAAAGTACGACAGCCTAGTACGCGGTGACGTACACCAAGTCCGACGAGACTATAAAACGGAAGTTCAATAGCCCGTACGACACCCTTTGGGCTCCTTCTGCTAATCTCGTGTTTATCTCGTGTTAGTAGAAGTTTGGTGAGAGACGATTCGCGCTTGTGAGACTCGTATTTTTCAGTTCGTTTTAACTGTTGTTCAGTCTGTGCTTGTGAGGTTTGTATCTGCTTTTCAGTGCGTTTGGTCAGTTGGCATTGAGAAATCTTTGTTTTATTGGCCGCTCGTTCCTGATTTTCAGGTCGTTCTTCACAGGCCTTGCTGTTCTTCAGTGCGTTCTGTTTAGTGCGTTCTGACCAGCCGACCGTTTTGAAGCCATGTTACCTGTACGTACTCGTCGTCGAGCTCGTGCATTGTATGTGCTTGGTGCTGTAGTTTATTCTTCAGCCCAAGACCAGTCCATGAACAGGGCGAGGAGGAGTTCATGGACCAAGAATTGGTTGCTTCAGCGTGACCAGTTCTGTCACATGCCTTTGCTCCGTGAGATCCGTGAGAATAATCCTGAGGATTTCAGGAACTTTCTCCGGATGACGGACCCCGTTTTTGACCGTTTGTTGGCTTTGCTGACCCCCTATATCAGCAGGCAGGATACCTGCATGAGGCAAGCCATCACTCCGGAGCAGAGGCTGGTCGCTACCTTGCGGTATTTGGCCACAGGGAGAAGCCTGCAGGACCTTAAGTTCTCGACAGGCATCTCCCCCCAGGCTCTGGGGATCATTATCCCAGAGACCTGTTCTGCCATCATACAGGTCCTGCAGAAGGACTATATTAAGGTAAGATATTTTTCTTTTATTAGCATCACATGTTCTTTTATGTAATCTTTGATAATATAATGTATTTCTTGCTTCAAACACTACTTACCATCATTGCAATATAGTGTGAATGTCCCCTTTTTATCCTCACACATGCTGGATTTTTTTCCTGTTATTTTTTGTCATGCATGTATATTTTCCTTCAATAACCTTCCCAGCATGAAGTGATGGGAACATATCCACCTAGTCTACTCATTTGGAATGTATTTTGTTTGAGTGTATTTAGTGTGCTGCTAATGAGCAATTATCTAGATTTCACAAACCCCCCCCCCCCCCACCTAAACTCACTCCAAATAGTGTGCTGCTAATGAGCAATTATCTAGATTTCACAACCCCCCCCCCCCCCACCTAAACTCACTCCAAATAGTGTGCTGCTAATGAGCAATTATCTAGATTTCACAACCCCACCCCCCCCCCACCTAAACTCACTCCAAATAGTGTGCTGCTAATGAGCAATTATCTAGATTTCACAACCCCCCCCACCTAAACTCACTCCAAATAGTTTGCTGCTAATGAGCAATTATCTAGATTTCACAACCCCACCCCCCCCCCCACCTAAACTCACTCCAAATAGTTTGCTGCTAATGAGCAATTATCTAGATTTCACAACCCCACCCCCCCCCACCTAAACTCACTCCAAATAGTTTGCTGCTAATGAGCAATTATCTAGATTTCACAACCCCACCCCCCCCCCCCACCTAAACTCACTCCAAATAGTTTGCTGCTAATGAGCAATTATCTAGATTTCACAACCCCCCCACCCCCACCCTCGTTAAAATTTGCTGGAATGTTCTGTGGTGTTGATTTGTCTAAAGCAAATATATGTTGCACTTTGCAAAATGCATGTGCACTCTACAAGTGCATTTGTTCCAGTGCTTTAGTAAATGAGCAGAAGCTCTGCTGATTTCCATCATCAAATCATATGCAAGCCTCAAAGTGTTTTCATTAATTGCCCTTGCATGTGATTGTGTACTCCTTGCAACATGAATGCCTTTTTACATTACCTCATTTACTGTAAGCTGGTTAGCAACTGCACCTGCAGAGTGCGACAACTGCAGTCTTGTAGCCTTTTTAGTCCCTAAATTCCTGCGTGTCCTAAAAGTAATTTTTTTTAGGGATTTCACAACCCCCTAAAATGTAATCAATGTTCCATCAGAGGGGGTGAGCAATCTGATAAGTGTGCCTTTCCATATTAGTTATTCCAGAACAATTAAATTATTGAATGTTATACTGATGCTGGGGAATAATGTTTTTAATTGTCTAATTTTCTTGCAATGTTAGCTTCCAAATTAATTGATTTTGGTTTTCTTGTTTGATTTCCCAGTTTCCTTCAACGCCACAGGAATGGCAGACTGTGGCATCCCATTTTGCCAGCCGTTGGGACTTTCCCAATTGTGGAGGGGCTATAGATGGGAAACATGTCCACATTGTGCCACCACCCCATTCGGGGTCATATTATTTTAATTATAAGGGGTTCCACAGTATTGTTTTAATGGCGGTGGTGTCGGCACACTATGATTTTTTATATGTGGACGTGGGGAAGAATGGCCGGATGTCGGATGGAGGAGTATTTGCCCAGACGGAGTTCTGCCAGCGTCTCCAGAGTGGTGGCCTGGGATTGCCACCTGATGAGGATAACGTGGAAGGACTCCCCTTTGTCTTCATTGCCGATGAAGCCTTCGCTCTCAGCAAGCACCTCATGAGGCCATTCCCCCAAAGAACACTCACCCCGGAGAGGAGGGTTTTTAATTACCGGCTGGCCAGAGCTAGAAGAGTGGTTGAGAATGCGTTTGGAATTCTGGCCAGCCGGTTCCGCCTGTTTCAAACAGCCATTAATTTGGCGGAATACAAACTTAATTTTATCATTTTATCGTGCTGCATTCTGCACAACTTTTTAAATAAGCATGCTCCAAATTATATAGGCACAGTTGGGCCTGAGGCCGGACAAATAGAAGCCAACCTTACAGGCCTGGATACTGTCCGTACTGGCTTGGCCCCCCAAAGTGCCCATCAAGTTAGACAGCAATATGTTAATTATTTTATGGGTAGGGGGGCCATTGCAATGGGCCAGGATATATAATTTTTGACAATAAAAAAATTATTGATGAAATCTTGCATTATATTTATTGCTTGCCTTTCTTTTGGGCTGTCTCCTAGGTTATGGTCGAGCAGTTGTAGTGCCAACTGTATTGTAATTTTAAATGTCTAAATAAGCTCCATTGCCACTGTAAACAACTTTTTTACAATTATAACTAAAATGATACTGAGCCTTGAAATAACAAACCACACATTTATTTAATTCCTATAAGGAGATGTTTTTATTAATGGTTGTTATGCATTCAGTTCTGCATTTAGTAGAAAATGTTCATAGACAAAAATAGAATGATATCTTAATAATGTAGCAAAATATAATTATATCTAAATATTTATACCTAATCCACAAAAAAATATTTTTGGCTTTTTGATTTTCACAAACAGGCTTTTTTTTTTGTTTTGGGAAAATCAAGTTTTGTTTTGTGTTTTTTTTTTTTTTTTTTTTTAAAGCAATTTTTTTGTTTATGTTTTTTTTTTTTTTAGCAAGTTATTTTTGTTTTTATTATTTTTTTTTAAGAAAGTTTGTATATTTTTTTTTTGGTTTTTTAAAATCAAGTGTTTTTTATTTTTTTTGGTTTTTTAAAATCAAGTTTTTTATTTTTTTTGCTTTTTTAAAATCAAGTTTTTTATTTTTTTTGCTTTTTTAAAATCAAGTTTTTTATTTTTTTTGCTTTTTTAAAATCAAGTTTTTTATTTTTTTTGCTTTTTTAAAATCAAGTTTTTTATTTTTTTTGCTTTTTTAAAATCAAGTTTTTTATTTTTTATGGTTTTTTAAAATCAAGTTTTTTATTTTTTATGGTTTTTTAAAATCAAGTTTTTTATTTTTTATGGTTTTTTAAAATCAAGTTTTTTATTTTTTATGGTTTTTTAAAATCAAGTTTTTTATTTTTTTTTTTTTTTGTGTTTTTTTGAAAATCAATTTTTATTTTTTTGTGGATTTTTGAGGTATTTCCGAGAAACAGCCCTCCTTTTTTACATTAGGTTAAACAGCCATTTATGTTCTGGCAAAAAAAAAAAAGAGAAGGCCCAGAATGGGGTCAGCAAAACAGGAAATGAAGGACATGATTGATGTTTTGGGGTTTAAAAAAGGGCATTTAGATTCGACCCAAAACATCAATCATGTCCTTCATTTCCTGCTGCATACGATCCAGCCGATTCCGCATTTGATCGATCTCCCCATTCCAGGCCATGATTTGAGCAATTAGCCGTTGGGCACTGTCTGTGGTGAAATAGTCAGTTGGACCTAAAGTGGAATGAAAAAAAAAATATGTTTAGAAATATGCACACATAAGTTTACCTTACCATAAAGCTGGTGTCTCAAACACTGACCTGGTGGGGTGCCCATGTCGCAAACTTCATGAACATCCTCGGGGGTGGCGCTGTTGCTTGACTCAAGCACAACCAGATCACCTAAAATAGAGTAGAAAAATTACATAAAATAAAAGGCAGCCATGCATAGATTACCGTAAGCTGGTGTGTCAGACACTCACCTGGTGGGGTGCCCATGTCGCCCACCTCTCCTTCCTCCACATCCTCAATGGGACTTGGGCTTATTTCCCAATCATTTTTTGCTTGGGGTGGACTGTCTTCTGGTTGTTGGCTGAGTGATTTTTCCCCTATGTGAAACAAAAAATTATTAATCTAATTAGCACACAGATATTTTAGTACATAGTAATTTTCCAACATTTGTAATGAAGTGGTTTGTGTAGAGTTCCTATTTTACCTCAATATTTAAAATTAGAAAGACATATCGGATAGATAGATATCAATATCTCAAAATATAGTTAATAATCTTTTGATCTCTCTCTATATCTGGAACAAAATCTCAAACTATCTAACTAAATGTAAAGCCAAAAAATTAAGATAACTTCAAATCTTCCAAAAGAATGTTTTACATTTCTATATCTATCTATCTACCTATCTCTATATTTCTCTCTCTCTCTCTATATATATTTCTCTCTCTCTCTCTCTCTCTATATATATATCTCTATATCTATATCTCAATAGATATATATATATATATATATATATATATATATATATATATATATATATATATATATATATATATATCTCTCTCTCTCTCTCTCTCTCTCTCTCTCTCTCTCTCTCTCTCTCTCTAGTTATATATATATATATATATATATATAGTTATATATATATATATATATATATATATATATAGTTATATATTTATATATATATATATAGTTATATATATAGTTATATATATGTATATATATATATATGTATATATATGTATATATATATATATATGTATATATATATATATATGTATATATATGTATGTGTATATATATATATGTATATATATGTATATGTATATATATATGTATATGTATATATATGTATATGTATATATATATGTATATGTATATATATATATATATATATATATATATGTATATATATATATATATATATATATATATATATGTATATATATATATATATATATATATATATATATGTATATATATATATATATATATATATGTATATGTATATGTATATATATATATATATATATACATGTATATATATGTGTATATGTATATATAGATATATATCTATAGATATGTAACGAGGTTTCTTAAAAGATCGTTTAAAACGATGAAAACAAAAATCGGATAGGAAGGAAAAGCACATGGAGCAATATACAAGGTAATAAACACAAGAGAAAAACACGACAAGTACTTACTTTTTTTAAGAACTTTCCGGATACGTCGGTATTGATCCGGCTCCCTGAGTTTCAGGTCAGACCATCTTTTTCGCAGTTGATCTTTGGAGCGCTGGACCCCAAAAGATGCCTGCAAAGTCTCCACGACCTTCGCCATTATTTTGGCCTTGCGCAAATTTGGCCGTGCGTACGGCCCATAATTGCCATCATAGTCGTCTTTGTGAAGAATGGCCACCATCTCCACCATCTCTTTAAAACTCATATTAGAGGCCTTAAATCTAGGCCTCATAGATTTCGCTGACGTTCCTGCCTCCGGGCTGTCTCCACTACCTGAGGTCGTCAACATTTCAGGTGTCTCCGCCATTCTTTAACTCCACTACGCGCCGTAACAAAAAATGGGCGGAGAACATGAGTTAAAATCGAACGTCAGGGGCGGGCGACGCAGGCGGAGTTTCACACATGCGTAGTGTATAAAGAGGGGCCTTGCGCACGTGTCGTACGTACGTTCTGTGCGTCGAATTAGGGGGCGGAGAACATGAGTTAATTTCGAACGTCAGGGGCGGGCGACGCAGGCGGAGTTTCACACATTCGTAGTGTATAAAGAGCCTTGCGCACGTGTCGTACGTACGTTCTGTGCGTCGAATTAGGGGGCGGAGAACATGAGTTAATTTCGAACGTCAGGGGCGGGCGACGCAGGCGGAGTTTCACACATGCGTAGTGTATAAAGAGGGGCCTTGCGCACGTGTCGTACGTACGTTCTGTGGTAGGTGATAGTGGACCTGGACGTTACAAAACGAAGGTAATTTTAGATATTTTTTTTTTTTTTTGGTTTTTATGGTCATGACTTTGTAGCAAGCGGCCTATATGGCTTGATAGATTGATGAGGCCTACATAGGGAGAAGATGATGAGGGGTTAGCCGAAACCTATAATAAAAGTGTTTTTTGTCTTGTGACTTCATCTTTTCCAGATATAATGAATCCCCTATTTAAGGATCCAGAGTTCCTTACATCTTTTATTTCCAAATATCGAGAGATGAGGAATTTGTGGGAGGTGAAACACCCTCAGTATTATGCTAAGCATGTGAGGAAGTCAACGCTGGAGAGACTTCTGGCCTTTGTCCAGGCGACCATCCCGGAAGCAACAATGGAGACATTGCTCAAGAAAATTGGGGTCTTGAGGAACATGTATAAGAGGGAGCATAAGAAGATCCAGGAATCAAGGAGATCAGGAGCATCAGCAGATGATGTTTATGTACCCAGGCTGTGGTACTACAATCAACTCCGTTTTCTGGATGACCAGAATGAAGCCAGGCCATCACTTTCAACCCTTCCCTCCACCCTTCCCTCCACCCTTCCCTCCACCCCAGCAGAGGCTGATGAGGAGCAAGCTGGGTCTTCCATCCTGGATGAACCAGATATGACCATCTGGAGTCAGGTAAATTATTTTAACAAATATTTACTGTACTAATATTAATGATTTTAACTGGATGTTATAATTGTCTAAAATAATTTGGCACTCAAAATTGGGTATACATATCAATTGACAGTAGTGGCTAAATATGTTTGGCACCTGCTTGAAATAATTAGGGTGTCTGATTAGACTCTTTTATTAAAGAGAAGTATTCACATTGAATTTGCTATTCATGAGAAGCAAACTGTGTGTCATTGATGAACCCCAAAAAATATACTCAAACTATTGTCCTTTTTTTATACACAGGATGAGTCCATCCAGGAGGAATGTGGGGAAAGTGGCAGGCAGGAGGAGACCGGGCCCATGGACAGCCTGGAGGAGGCCGGATTCACCATCATCCTGGAGGAGGCTGGGCCCAGTGTCAGGCAGGAGGTGGCTGCTCCCAGTGAGGTGGCTGCTCCCAGTGAGGTGGCTGGGCCAAGTGAGGTGGCTGGGCCAAGTGAGGTGGCTGGGCCCAGTAGGAGCCTGACCGAATCCCAAGTGCCTCCCCTCCACCTTCCCAAAAAAAGGGCCAGGAAGGGGATGGTCACACAGGACGCATCCCTGCGCCTCATGCAAGAGGCCACCCGTTTTTTAAGGAGCCCCCCCGAAGCGGAAGAATCCTATGGCTGCTACTTAGCCAGCAGGCTTCTTCAGATGAATAGGGAGCAGCGCCTCATTTGTGAGTGCCTATTTGGGGAAACAATCCATAAGGGGCTGCAGGGCACGCTAACACAAAACACCCAACTACATGAGGCAGCCCCCCCTCCTCCTCCTCCTCCTCCTCCTCCTCCTCCTGCCACAACTGAAACACCAGAGCCACAGCCTCAAAAGAAGGCTACAGGGAAGGCTGCAGGGCAGCGTGGAGGAAAGGCTGCAGGGAAGAGAAGAAAATGATGACCTGGGTTCAGTCTGGTCTGACAGAAGACGCAGGCTGTTGTAGGACCACAGTCTGGGGACATCTAGATCATCTGCTGGTGCTGTTGATCTCTGGGATTCTTGGACCAGATTGTGCTCCCTCTTATATGGACTCCTCAAGATCCCAATTTTCTGGTACACCGACTTTTTCCAGCGTTGACTTCCTCTTTATTTTATTTTGACCATGAATAAATGGATATTTTTTGAGTTTAGCAAAAGACTTTATGTGTTTTCTTTGAAATCATTGATTTTACACACAATGTTAAATTAACAAGGGACAACAATCTCACTGAGTTTGAAAAAAAACACACCAAAAATACATTACTAATGTTAATAATGTTCAAGTGGTAAGTCTTGAAAATCAAAAAAATTACGTAACCAAAAACGGTGCTTTGGGTTAACTTTATCTAAAAACTAAAAAATAAACACTATAAAAAAAAAAATAATAATGGGTTCTTTGTGTTAACTTTACAAACCTAAAAAAAAAAAAAAAAAAAAAAAAAAGGGGGAAAAAGTATTATTAGTATGGAAACATTGTTTTAAAAAGGCATACTATATCATTCATGAGATCAAAGAGAAAAAGAATCCAGAAATCAGTTTGGGAGAACTCTGATTATGAACAGCAAAACACCTTCGTTCTTTAGAGCCTTCGTAAAGAAGAAATAAAATGCGCTGCATTGAACGATCACAGATTTTGCAGCGTGATGAATGTGCTACCTACAATACGAACACTAGTTTTACTAGACCGAGTGCTTCCGTTTAGTTTTTGCTTATGAGCATGCGTCGTTTTTTTGTCCGTCGGACTAGCATACAGACGAGCGGACTTCGGGGTCCGTCGTACTTACGACGTAAAGATTTGAAGCATGCTTCAAATCTAAAGTCCGTCGGATTTTAGGCTAAAAAAGTCCGTTGAAAGTCCGGAGAAGCCCACACACGATCGGATTACCAGCCAGCTTTAGTCCGTCAGCGTCCGTTGGACTTTTGTAGACGAAAAGTCCGACCGTGTGTACGCGGCATTAGTGTTTTTGTTTTGTTGCCATGGTTACCAAAGCTTCTGTTATACACAGGGGGGGAGGTGGCTGGAGCATCTCAGCTGATTACAGAGCCCGGGGGAGGGGACAGACACACCATGTACTGATTTATAATAGAGGAATATGATGGGGCAGTTTTGATGGGGTAATTCTGATGGGGCAGTTTTGATGAAGCAGTATTTGGGAAGCATAAACAGGGCATGAGCGTTGCTAGGAAACAGTGGTTGTAAACACAAGATGCTGAGACACTCCAAATGCATGTGACTTCATCTGCTAGACTTGATAATGCTTGTAGACTCCTCCCACAGTTTTCACACTACAGAGACAAATAATATACCGAAACGAGCGGATTGTTCCCGATTGGTGTGTTATTACTTTGTGGAATGTTTTGCCGAATGGTCCACGAAATGACGTTTTTGCGGCGAAATTGGTCCCATAGGAATGAATGGCGAAATGCTCAAAACTAGAGTGGGAAGTGACAAAAGCCGACAACCCCATGATCAGCCAAAACATTATGACCACCCCATGATCAGCCAAAACATTATGACCGCCCCATGTAAAAAAAAAAATATTTTTGAAAAAAAAAAATAATTTTTGAAAAAAGTAAAAAAATAATTTTTGAAAAAAGAAAAAAATATTTTTGAAAAAAAAAATATTTTTGAAAAAAAAATATATTCGAAAAAAAAATTATTTTTGAAATAAAAAAATTCATTTTTGAAAGAAAAAATTACCTTTGAAAAAAATGTTCAGCTCTTTCAGCGAATGATGGAACTTTTTTACTACTATTTATACTTTTTTAAAATATTAAGCTTTTTAACACTTTTCACAGTTACTCAAGCCACTCCACCCCACCCAGTTACTCCGCCCACTCCAGTTGTAGAGGCAAGAACACTTTCACAATTTCCCCAGAAATTGTACCTTTTCTAGTTAAGTGTTCTTGCATAGCAAGACCACTTACTGTTATATCACATATATATTATTCTTATTATTATAGCCAAATTTACCACCCTAACTCCTCCCACAGTTTTTACACTACATAGACAAGTAATATACCGAAACGTGCGGATTGTTCCCGAATGGTGTGCTATTACTTTGTGGAACGTTTCGCCGAATGGTTCACGAAATATCGTCGTTTTTGCGGCGAAATTGGTCCCATAGGAATGAATGGGGAAACTAGAGTGGGAGATGACAAAAGCTGGAAAATCAGAACATGATTTCTAAACTGCCGCCACTCCCTCATTTTCAAGCCCACCTACACAAATCTTATATCAAAACGTTCAGCTATCCCTGCTGCCACTAAACATGTCCACGGCTAAGCCATAGTCCTGATAGTTTTCACAATATGACCATTTGTTTGCAACTCACGCCGTCCATTGACATTCATTGAAACTACACTCTAGCCCCCTCCAAATTTGAAGGGCAATTTCTAAACTGCGACTGTGCCTTCATTTTTAATATTTCAGAGACATACTATACATCAAAATCTAGGTCTGGGTCTTGTGATTCTCACAATATAAAGATCTTCGCTGTAGGATGTATAGTTTTTTAAATACGGCCATTTGTTTAGAGGTCATTTCAGGAAATTTTAGCCATTAATCAGAGTGTACTGTTAGTGTTTGTTTTGTTGCCATGGTTACCAAAGCTTCTGTTATACACAGGGGGGAAGGTGGCTGGAGCATCTCAGCTGATTACAGAGCCCGGGGGAGGGGACAGACACACCATGTACTGATTTATAATAGAGGAATATGATGGGGCAGTTTTGATGGGGTAATTCTGATGGGGCAGTTTTGATGAAGCAGTATTTGGGAAGCATAAACAGGGCATGAGCGTTGCTAGGAAACAGTGGTTGTAAACACAAGATGCTGAGACACCCCAAATGCATGTGACTTCATCTGCTAGACTTGATAATGCTTGTAGACTCCTCCCACAGTTTTCACACTACAGAGACAAATAATATACCGAAACGAGCGGATTGTTCCCGATTGGTGTGTTATTACTTTGTGGAATGTTTTGCCGAATGGTCCACGAAATGACGTTTTTGCGGCGAAATTGGTCCCATAGGAATGAATGGCGAAATGTTCAAAACTAGAGTGGGAAGTGACAAAAGCTGACAACCCCATGATCAGCCAAAACATTATGACCACCCCATGATCAGCCAAAACATTATGACCGCCCCCATGTAAAAAAAAAAATATTTTTGAAAAAAAAAATAATTTTTGAAAAAAGTAAAAAAATAATTTTTGAAAAAAAAAAATCATTTTTGAAAAAAAAAATATATATTTTTGAAAAAAAAAATATTTTTGAAAAAAAAAAAATTATTTTTGAAAAAAAAATTACTTTTAAAAAAAAAATTATTTCGAAAAAAAAATTATTTTTGAAATAAAAAAATTCATTTTTGAAAAAAAAAATTACCTTTGAAAAAAAAAATTACTTTTGAAAAAAAAAATCATTTTTGAAGAAAAAAAAATCATTTTTGATTAAAAAAAATTCATTTTTGAAAAAAAAATTACTTTTGAAAAAAATGTTCAGCTCTTTCAGCGAATGATGGAACTTTTTTACTACTATTTATACTTTTTAAAATATTAAGCTTTTTAACACTTTTCACAGTTACTCAAGCCACTCCACCCCACCCAGTTACTCCGCCCACTCCAGTTGTAGAGGCAAGAACACTTTTCACAATTTCCCCAGAAATTGTACCTTTTCTAGTTAAGTGTTCTTGCATAGCAAGACCACTTACTGTTATCTCACATATATATTATTCTTATTATTATAGCCAAATTTACCACCCTAACTCCTCCCACAGTTTTTACACTACATAGACAAGTAATATACCAAAACGTGCGGATTGTTCCCGAATGGTGTGCTATTACTTTGTGGAATGTTTCGCCGAATGGTTCACAAAATATCGTCATTTTTGCGGCGAAATTGGTCCCATAGGAATGAATGGGGAAACTAGAGTGGGAGATGACAAAAGCTGAAAAATCAGAACATGATTTCTAAACTGCCGCCACTCCCTCATTTTCAAGCCCACCTACACAAATCTTATATCAAAACGTTCAGCTATCCCTGCTGCCACTAAACATGTCCACGGCTAAGCCATAGTCCTGATAGTTTTCACAATATGACCATTTGTTTGTAACTCACGCCGTCCATTGACATTCATTGAAACTACACTCTAGCCCCCTCCAAATTTGAAGGGCAATTTCTAAACTGCGACCGTGCCTTCATTTTTAATATTTCACAGACATACTATACATCAAAATCTAGGTCTGGGTCTTGTGATTCTCACAATATAAAGATCTTCGCTGTAGGATGTATAGTTTTTAAAATACGGCCATTTGTTTAGAGGTCATTTCAGGAAATTTTAGCCATTAATCAGAGTGTACTGTTAGTGTTTGTTTTGTTGCCATGGTTACCAAAGCTTCTGTTATACACAGGGGGGGAAGGTGGCTGGAGCATCTCAGCTGATTACAGAGCCCGGGGGAGGGGACAGACACACCATGTACTGATTTATAATAGAGGAATATGATGGGGCAGTTTTGATGGGGTAATTCTGATGGGGCAGTTTTGATGAAGTAGTATTTGGGAAGCATAAACAGGGCATGAGCGTTGCTAGGAAACAGTGGTTGTAAACACAAGATGCTGAGACACCCCAAATGCATGTGACTTCATCTGCTAGACTTGATAATGCTTGTAGACTCCTCCCACAGTTTTTACACTACAGAGACAAGTAATATACCGAAACGTGCGGATTGTTCCCGATTGGTGTGTTATTACTTTGTGGAACGTTTCGCCGAATGGTCCACGAAATATCGTCGTTTTTGCGGTGAAATTGGTCCCATAGGAATGAATGGCAAAATGTTCAAAAGGAAATGTTGCTAGGAAACAGTGGTTGTAAACACAAGATGCTGAGACACCCCAAATGCATGTGACTTCATCTGCTAGACTTGATAATGCTTGTAGACTCCTCCCACATTTTCCACACTACAGAGACAAGTAATATACCGAAACGTGCGGATTTTTCCCGATTGGTGTGCTATTACTTTGTGGAACGTTTCGCCGAATGGTCCACGAAATATCGTCGTTTTTGCGGCAAAATTGGTCCCATAGGAATGAATGGCGAAATGTTCAAAACTAGAGTGGGAGGTGACAAAAGCTGACAACCCCATGATCAGCCAAAACATTATGACCACCCCATGATCAGCCAAAACATTATGACCGCCCCATGTAAAAAAAAAAATATTTTTGAAAAAAATAAAAATTAATTTTTGAAAAAAAAAATATTTTTGAAAAAAAAATATTTTTGAAAAAAAAATATATTTTTGAAAAAAAAATTACTTTTGAAAAAAAAAAAATAAAAAAAAAAAATCATTTTTGAAAAAAACAAAATTCATTTTTGAAAAAAAAAATTTCATTTTTGAAAAAAAAAATTTCATTTTTGAAAAAAAAAATCATTTAAAAAAATCATTTTTGAAAAAACAAAAAAACAAAATCATTTTTGAAAAAACAAAAAAACAAAATCCTTTTTGAAAAAAAAAAATCACAAAGCTCTGAGGGGAATTATAGCTCCTCTCACACAGCTCTAAGGACAATTATAGCATTATAGCTCCTCCCACACAGCTTGGAGGGAAGTTATAGCTCCTCCAATACAGCTTTGAGGGGAATTATAGCTCCTCCCACACAGCTCAAAGGGGAATTATAGCATTATAGCTTAGCATTATAGCTCCTCCCACACAACTCTGAGGGGAATTATAGTTTCTCCCACACCGCTGTGAGGGGAATTATAGCTCCTCCTACACAGCTCTGAGGGGAATTACAGCTTAGCATTATAGCTCCTCCCACACAGCTGAGGAGAATTAGAGCTCCTCCCACACAACTCTGAGAGGAATTATAGTTTCTTCCACACCGCTGTGAGGGGAATTATAGCTCCTTTTAAACAGCTCTGAGGGGAATTATAGCTTCTCCCACACAACTCTGATGGGAAATGTAGCTTCTCCCACACAGCTCTGAGGGGAAATATAGCTTCTCCCACACAGCTCTAAGGGGAATTATAGCTCCTCCCACACAACACTAAGGGGAATTGTATCTCCTCCCACACAGCTCTGAGGGGAATTATAGCATTATTGCTCCTCCCACACAGCTCAGAGGGGAGTTATAGCTCCTCCCACACAGCTCTGAGGCGAATTATAGCTCCTCCTCCAACACAACTCTGAGGGGAATTATAGCTCTTCGAACAAAGCTCTGAGGAGAATTATAGCTCCTTCCACAAATATCATCATGCCATCTAAAGGAAAGAGATCTAAAGCTGCAAAGATACGCTGGACTAAACTGGATCCGGAGCCCCACAGCAGCATAGTGGATATGGAGGTTTGTGACAGTGAATGTGCCCAGGAGGTACATAGTGAACCTGTGGTGTCATTTTCATGTTCAACTCAGTGTCAAGTTCAAGAGCACAGTGACAGTGTGATGGACACTTCTGAAAACCATGGCATGCAAGAACCATGTGTACCAAGTGAGATTTCTGTGCAGGCATCATTTCATCAGGGTCATCATGGCTATGGAAGGTTAAGGAACAAACAGTGTACATGCATGGCTCTGACATTTTTGGCATACCACAGTGAGCTTGATGATGTGAGAAAGGGTGATCTTGATCAAATACTGAAGAAGGGCAACAGCTTGTATGGCTCAACAATAAAACAGCTAAAACAAAGAAATGTCTATCAGCATCAACACTTGACAATGGAAGAAGTGCCCCTCAGAGTCAACACTGACAAATATGAGTATAACGTTGTTAAATCTCCAGTGTTATCGGGATGTATGAGAGACACGGTAGACGGTGACAACCAAGGTTGGTTTGTTGACCTCTCCACAAGACTTCAGTGCCTCAATGCAGATGTTACACATGCACTTTTTATAGTAGTGCCATATTGCATTGCATTGTTCAGAGACAAGTCTGGGAGATATGGACTGTTTGATTCTCATAGTCGAAATAAGGATGGACTTCCTGCCACTGGAAAAGGAAAAGCTGTTATGATCACTTTTACACATTTGAGTGATATGGGGGCAAGGATTTATAAGTTGTATGAATTGCTCCTTACAGACACCAGAGGCCCTATTGATGGACTGCAGTATGACTTCATGCCAGTCTCATTTCATCGTGCAAGACGTCTGTCAGATGGTTTGCTGTCCCCACTGGTGCAATCTGACAAACCACATAATGCAAAGCATGTGGAGAACAAAGTGACACAGATGACCAAAGATGTAACACACACTGGATTCCCAGCCAGCAAGCATTCTCCACGGTCAGTTGATGCGAAATCCTCACAGGGCATATGGAAGGACAGTAAGGCATTGTCCAAATTAAATGCACAGAGACGACAAAAACTGAAGACAAGACACAGAAATGAAAGAAGGCGTGATTTCAAGGCTACAAAGATGTCTGTCACCAATAAGAAAAGGACATACATCACCAGCCGATACAGAGCAGATGCTGATTTTAAGTTGAAGCAGAAGCAATATATCATTCGCAAATATGCAACAGATGCCAATTTCAACTTGAAGCAGAAGCAATACATCACCAGAAAATATGCGACAAATGCAGATTTCAACTTGAAACAGAAGCAGTACACCACCAGAAAATATGCGACAAATGCAGATTACAACTTGAAGAAGAAGCAATACATCACCAGAAAATATGCCACAAATGTCGATTTCAAGTTGAAGCAGAAGCAATACATCACCAGAAAATATCATAATGATCCTGCTTTCAGAAAACGTCACTTGCAACATTGCATGAGTTACATGAAAATGAAGCGTCAAACTCAAGCAGATTTTCGCATAACCCATAAGATGCAATGTGCCTTCAAAATAAGAATGAAATACAGACGATGGACTCGTGTCATGCGGGAATGCAGTCAACCAGTGGACAACAGCCTAATGCAGACAGCTATATCCACTTTCCATGAATGCATTAAAGCTGGGCCAACATTTGTGTGCACGATGTGTCATCGCACCCTTTTCCCTAACCAAGTGAAACATTGCATTCACAGCAATTACAAGAAGAATCTACACATTGTTGCTGCCTGTTTGACAGGGAAATATGTCCATGTGTGCAACAATCACTGTCAAGGACCTGAACAATGCACCGTACCAGATGAAAGGACCAAAGAATGGATTTGTCACAACTGTGATTTACATTTAAAAGCAGGACACAAATCATCCATCGCTGTAGCTAACAACATGGAGCTGGCGCCCATTCCCCCAGAGCTCTGCGATTTGAATGTGCTGGAAAGACAACTTTTGGCCAAAATACTGCCATTTGCCAAGATCATCACACTTCCCAAAGGTCGACAGGCAGCTATACATGGCGCTGTAGTGTGTGTGCCATCCGAGGTGGAAACCACGGTCAATACTCTACCAAGATCGCACAGCAAATCCCAGTTACACAGAGTCAAGCTGAAAAGACGTCTGACTTACAAAGGCCACCAGCTGTTTCATTATGTCAACATGGGAAATGTAGTAGCAGGTCTGTCAAAACTCATTGACACACACCCCGACTACAGTGACATTTCAATTAGAGTGGATGAGACAATCGCTGATGATGATGATAATGATGATGGGATGGAACTCGACAGTTGTGACGAAACTGAAATGATGGAGATACTTGAACGCATCGAAAATTGTGATCCATCAGAGGTACAGTCTGCATGTTTACCGGCTGCTTCTGAGCAACAGGAAGGCCATGACCAACAACCTCCCAATGCAGAGGATGAGAAGGATACACTAAGACCTGGAATTGGCCTAGACAGTTGTTTGCAGCCATCTGACCTTGGAGAGGAAGCACTGACACACGGTGATGGAATATTCAGCATTGCACCTGCACAAGGAAACACACCTGTCAGCTTCTTTAAAGTTCCTAGGCTTGAGGCAATGGCTTTCCCTGTTCAGTTCCCTACTGGACAGAATACATTGGACCAGGCAAGACAAGTCAAACTGTCCCCGAGCATGTATTTCAATGCAAGGCTTTTTTGTGTTGATACTCGTTTTGCAAGAGACACAAGCTACCTCTTCTTTGCGCAGTTTGTCACAGAAACACACATGGCCAAAAGCAGCATGTCCATCCAGTTAAGGAAAGGAAAACCCAATACCAGGGATGGACGGAAAATATCCAACAAGCTGCTACAGGACAAGTGTGAGGTTGAGAGGTTGGTGCGAAACCGAGATGCCACAAGGTTCATGCAACCACTGAGAGGGAGTCTAGCTTACTGGGATAAAAATCTGAAGAATTTGCTAGCCATGGTCAGACAATTGGGTAAGCCAACATTTTTTGTTACCTTCTCTGCTGCAGAATTCAGATGGCCAGAGGTAATAACGGCAATAAAGGCACAACAAGGTCAAAAGGTGGATTTTGCGGGGCTAGACTGGGCTGAAAAGTGTGACATTCTTCGAGGCAACCCAGTGACCACCATGCGCATGTTTGACAAACGGGTTGATGCTCTGATGCGAGAGCTGCTGTTGGGTCCTGCACAGCCAATTGGTGAAGTTATCGATTACTTTTACCGGGTTGAATTTCAGGCGAGAGGGAGCCCTCATATACATTGTCTCTGTTGGGTAGCAGGAGCTCCTATATTTGGACAAGACAGTGATGACAAGGTGTGTGCCTTTATAGATCATAACATCTCATGCCAGCTGCCTGATGAAGCCAAACAGGCCTTACTTCACAGATTTGTAACAGAACTTCAAATGCACAGCAGATCTCATTCAAAATCATGCAAGAAAGGTAACAGAGTATGCAGATTTGGATTTCCAAAGCCACCTATTAGAAAAACGAGGATAACTTACCCGATGCCAGAAGAACAAGGAGATTGTGCAATGAAACCACAAGCAGCCAAAAACAAACTGAAACCAGTCTGGGATTTGCTTAATAACCCAAAAGTGCAGCTTGAAGACATGTCACAGCTACTGGCACAGTGTGATATGACTTTGAATCAGTACAACTCCTACATTCAGGCATTGACCTCCTCAAGCGTGATTCTAATGAAGCGTGATGTCAAGGACTGCTGGGTGAACAACTATAATCCACATTTGCTGACGGCCTGGAACGCCAACATGGACATCCAGTACATTCTTGATGAGTATGGTTGCATCATGTACTTGTTGTCCTACATATCCAAGCCAGAACGGGAGCTGAGTGACTATCTCAAAACAATAGTCAAAGAAATTAGCCCAGAAACAGCGACAGAACGAGAAGAAATGAAAGAGGTTCTTCAGGCTTATTCAAAACACAGAGAGGTCAGCGCCCAGGAGTCTGTGGCCCGTACGTGCAGCCTGAAAATGAAGTCTTGCTCACGTGAGGTTGTTTTTCTGCCAACTGGTGACAATGCACTGAAAATGAGTCTCCCGCTCAGTGCATTGCAGAACAAACCAGCCGATTCTCTTAATGTGTGGATGACGAGTTTTGTCGACAAATACAGAGCCAGACCTGAAACACCAGAGTTTGAGTCCATGTGTCTGGCAGACTTTGCATCCCATTACAGGGTTGTCTATGGCAAGCAGAAGGAAGATGGCAAGCAAAAGGAAGACAGCAAGCGTGTCAGCCTATTGAATGAAATGGGAATGATTCAAAAACGCACGAGAGGGAAGCCTGCAATCATCAGGTACGCACGCTTCTCAGAGAAGAAGGACCCTGAGAACTACTACGGCAGACTGCTTAAACTGTACCTCCCCCACCGTTCAGAGTCATCACTGAAAACTGTAAGGTTCCCAACACACCAGGATTTTTACAAAGGCGCCTGTGTGAGCTTACCAGGAGAAGAAGCAATCCAAGCAGTGTCTGCAATTGTTACCAGCAACCAAAAGAAGTTCGAACAACACAACAAAATTGTGGAACAAGTCTTGGATGACTTTGTAAAAAACGGACCTGTTGAAGATGCTTGGAACACCTTTGCCCCAGAAGCTGAGTTGGATAGGTTGGAATGTGTAGAGGAACGCAAAGAAGGGGAGCCACTTCATGAGAATGAACAAGATGATGTTCCGGAGTATACACGTCACAAACAAACAGGTGGAATTGCGCTTACTGTGAAAGCCCCACAAATGTGCCCTGATTTCCTTCGGAAAATGTACAGAAACCTTAACCGGACACAAGCTCAGACATTCTACTCAGTTTGTGACTGGTGCACTAACCGTGTGTGTGGCCTAAATCCTGACCCATTCTATTACTTTGTCACTGGTGGTGCAGGGACAGGCAAATCACACCTGATAAAGTGCATCTATGCTGAGGCGACAAAGATACTCTGTAAACTTACCAGACTACGTGAGGAAGCAGACATATCCATGCCCAGCGTTTTACTAACTGCATTTACAGGAACAGCAGCTTTCAACATTTCAGGCAACACAATGCATTCTCTGCTGAAGTTGCCAAGAAGCTTGAAGCCACCCTACCAAGGACTTGGAAATCTAATAGATGAAGTGAGGGCACAGCTGTCAAATGCGGAGATCATTGTTATTGACGAGGTGTCAATGATTTCAAAGCCCCTGTTTGCCTACATCAACTGGAGATTACAGCAAATCAAAGGCAGTAAGAAACCTTTTGGTGGTATGTCAGTACTAGCAGTAGGAGACTTTTACCAGGTCCCCCCGCTGGGAAAAAGTAAGCCACTCTGTGTGTTTGAGGAAAATACCAATGACGTCTGGAAAGACAACTTTCAGATGATCACGCTGACAGAGATCATGCGACAGAAGGAAGACATTTCATTTGCTGAGCTTTTGAATAGAATCAGAGTCAAGCAGAAGACTGGCACCTTAAGCAATGATGACAAAGCTCTGCTTGCTCAGGCTTTTACAGATCCCACCCACTGCCCTAATGACGTGCTACACATATTTGCCACCAACAAAGAGGTTCACAAACATAATGCTGCAACTGTGTCTGTTCTCCATTCAAACGTCACCAACATAGATGCCGACGATTACAGAAAAGACCCTAAGACAGGAGTGATGCTGAGGCAACACCAACCTTTCAAAGGACACAAAGACAATCTGATTGACACACTGCAAGCAGCTGAAGGTGCCCGTATCATGATCACAAGAAACATTGATGTAGAAGACGGGCTTGTTAACGGGACATTTGGCAAGATTGCAAGAATAATCATCCAGACTGAGAATGGTGCTACTACGGTAAACAAGCTTGGGCTTGTGCTGGACAATCCAAATGCAGGACAGAGATACCGTAACAAGTCGTCTTGTGATGCTGACAACTTGGTGTACATAGAAAGGGTAGAGGAAAACCTGAGACAGAAAGGAGTTGTTCGCAGGCAGTTCCCCCTGAAGTTGGCTTTTGGATGTACGATTCATAAGTGTCAGGGGATGTCGATACAGTCGGCAGTGGTCTCATTGAAACGGGTCTTCCAACCGGGAATGGCCTATGTTGCTCTGAGTAGAACGACTACACTACAAGGACTGTACATAACCGACTTTGATGAGAAGAAGATCTTTGCTGATCCTGAAATCACAGCTTCCCTGGATTCAATGAAGAATGCATCACTGGAAAGTGTTATGCCCCTCTTAAAGTTTCTACAGACAACAGACAAACAGCAAACATTAACAATTATCCATCACAACACGGAAGGATTACCAGCTCACATTGAAGATATCAAATCTCACCATGAGTTGACACTTGGAGATGTTTTATGTTTCACTGAAACTCATCTCTCAGGCTCTTCTGTTGCTGAAAGTCTCCAGCTGGAGGGCTACAACCTGTTCAAACGCAACAGACACCTCTCGTACACAAACCTTCCTGACATTGCAAGTAAAAGTGGCGGAGGTGTCGCCTTGTATGTCAGAAACCATTTCAAGGCCTATGAAAAGCAGTATCATCACAATGTGACTGACTTGGAGTTCTTGGTTGTCAAACTGGAGTCCCCTGTACAAGCTTTGATCGCTGTCGTTTACAGGCCACCGGATTACAGTATTGGCCAATTCCTTACTAACCTGCTGGGCCTCTTGGAATCTTTGGAAATAATGGATTGCCAACCTATAATACTCTGTGGAGATTTCAATGAAGATTTTCTGTGCAGAGAAAAGAAGCCAATATCTGACCTTCTTCACTCAAGAGGATATACTCAACTGGTCTGGGCAGCCACCACAGAAAAAAACACACTGTTGGATCACATTTACATCTCCAGGGTGCAGCAGTGTCTCCAGTCAGGAGTACTGCACAGTTATTACAGCTACCATTATCCTGTGTATTGTGTTTTGAGCAGTGGCTGTGAACACGCTTAGAGCCTGCATAAACAGGGCATGAGTGTTGCCAGGAAACAGTGGTTGTGAGACAGTGGTCATCAAACAGATAATAAAGTGGCAATGAGGGTCAGTTTACGTGGCCATAGTTATGTGGGACCATTTACAATTAGCTAAACATCATTCTCTATATTTCATGTTCGGTGTACTTGTTAGACACTGAACTCACTTACTCCCCCCCATCCATCACAGACATCTGTCCTCATCATATAGTAAGAGGAATACCGCGCTGTAGTGCACCCAAAAAGGGTACCTGTTCGTGAAATATTGTGAATGACCAAATAGGGGATAACCAAAATAGTGATGAAAATAACTTAGTGAAAAAAAATTAAAAAAAACTACATAATAACAAAAGCAGCCACTCTATGTGAGATACACACACTAATACAACAATATAACAAATATAGCAGCGCTGTAAATAGGAGTAAATACTAGTACCAGTGTTGAATAGGACTAATTGGTTAGAACCCAAATTAAATAACTAACACAGTTCTTGAAACCTAAATCAATAAGTGTTCACTGGACAGTCCTAACACAGTGAATAAAGTCCAAATAAATGTTGTGAAAATACATAGGCTCAGACCCCATTTTTTTAAAGCAGGAAATGTAAAATAGAAAAAATTCCTCCACCGCACCACGGTGGTAGCTGAAAATAAAATGCGCGCTTACCAAACGGCAAGCACAAGGGGGCTTGCGACCTTAACCCGGTCAGGGCCTTTCATTGGATGGGCTTCTAGAAAACGACATGCCACTTCATACAGCCAAAGGGTGATGATACCACTAGTCCACCAAGTCACAGGAAATCACTCTTATCATGGAGATTAATAAAAGACTCCTAGCTGGGGGGTTGTTCTCATTTAGGGGTACCCCGGGAAAAGAGAGGGAAACAACATAGCGTAATCCTGGTTTTGAGGTTTATTAAAAGAATTAAAATAACACTTACAGTGTAGCAGATTCAAATAAGCATAAGAAGCCGGCTGGCTAAAACGATCACCCGTCCTACAGACGGTAGATGCAGCACGTCAGCTCGCCCTATCACACTGTCCTCATCACACTCACCCTCTCCTTCCTGTGCTATAGCCTGCTTGCTGATTAGTAAGACAAAGAAACAGCAAGGAGCAAAACTGCAGAGAAACTGAAAATTTGTAAGGGTTTAAAGTATATGCTTTAATGAATTGCCTTGTATCCAAAAAGTTCAAAAAGTTGACTGTTCAAAATGTTAATGTTAATGTTAATGTATAACGGAAATATACCGCCAGTTCGCTTGTGATGCAATATATTGAAATTATATGTACACTGTGTAAACTGTTTTTGACACACTTGATTTTGGGACGCGAGTCCGTCAGGTGCTATGCTTTGGCTGGGGCGGAATAAATCCTGGTAACCCTTAAGTCTGTGTCCGACAAAGTCATTTACCGATATTTCTACCTTCTACATCATTAGCACTTGTGCACTTTTTAAATTTGATCAATCAATTGGTTAGTGTAATGTTTACTATCTTTACTCACTACAAACACTCCACACAGTTACTCTGCCCATCTGCCCAGTTCAACCTTTCCACAGTTACTCCAACCACACAACAGTTACTCCAGGCACTCCCCCCAGTTACTCCGCTCACTCCAGATGTAGAGGCAAGAACACTTTTCACAATTTCCCCAGAAATTGTACCTTTTCTAGTTAAGTGTTCTTGCATAGCAAGACCACTTACTGTTATCTCACATATATATTATTCTTATTATTATAGCCAAATTTACCACCCTAACTCCTCCCACAGTTTTTACACTACATAGACAAGTAATATACCGAAACGTGCGGATTGTTCCCGAATGGTGTGCTATTACTTTGTGGAACGTTTCGCCGAATGGTTCACGAAATATCGTCGTTTTTGCGGCGAAATTGGTCCCATAGGAATGAATGGGGAAACTAGAGTGGGAGATGACAAAAGCTGGAAAATCAGAACATGATTTCTAAACTGCCGCCACTCCCTCATTTTCAAGCCCACCTACACAAATCTTATATCAAAACGTTCAGCTATCCCTGCTGCCACTAAACATGTCCACGGCTAAGCCATAGTCCTGATAGTTTTCACAATATGACCATTTGTTTGCAACTCACGCCGTCCATTGACATTCATTGAAACTACACTCTAGCCCCCTCCAAATTTGAAGGGCAATTTCTAAACTGCGACTGTGCCTTCATTTTTAATATTTCAGAGACATACTATACATCAAAATCTAGGTCTGGGTCTTGTGATTCTCACAATATAAAGATCTTCGCTGTAGGATGTATAGTTTTTAAAATACGGCCATTTGTTTAGAGGTAATTTCAGGAAATTTTAGCCATTAATCAGAGTGTACTGTTAGTGTTTGTTTTGTTGCCATGGTTACCAAAGCTTCTGTTATACACAGGGGGGGAGGTGGCTGGAGCATCTCAGCTGATTACAGAGCCCGGGGGAGGGGACAGACACACCATGTACTGATTTATAATAGAGGAATATGATGGGGCAGTTTTGATGGGGTAATTCTGATGGGGCAGTTTTGATGAAGCAGTATTTGGGAAGCATAAACAGGGCATGAGCGTTGCTAGGAAACAGTGGTTGTAAACACAAGATGCTGAGACACCCCAAATGCATGTGACTTCATCTGCTAGACTTGATAATGCTTGTAGACTCCTCCCACAGTTTTCACACTACAGAGACAAATAATATACCGAAACGAGCGGATTGTTCCCGATTGGTGTGTTATTACTTTGTGAAATGTTTTGCCGAATGGTCCACGAAATGACGTTTTTGCGGCGAAATTGGTCCCATAGGAATGAATGGCGAAATGTTCAAAACTAGAGTGGGAAGTGACAAAAGCTGACAACCCCATGATCAGCCAAAACATTATGACCACCCCATGATCAGCCAAAACATTATGACCGCCCCATGTAAAAAAAAATATTTTTGAAAAAAAAAAATTTTTTTTGAAAAAAGTAAAAAAATAATTTTTGAAAAAAAAAAATCATTTTTGAAAAAAAAAAAAAATATTTTTGAAAAAAAAAATATTTTTGAAAAAAAAAAATATTTTTGAAAAAAAAATTTCTTTTAAAAAAAAAATTATTTTTGAAAAAAAAATATATTTGAAAAAAAAATATTTTTGAAAAAAAAAAATTATTTTTGAAAAAAAAATTACTTTAAAAAAAATAATAATTTCGAAAAAAAAAAATTTTTTGAAATAAAAAAATTCATTTTTGAAAAAAAAAATTACCTTTGAAAAAAAAAATTACTTTTGAAAAAAAAAATCATTTTTGAAGAAAAAAAAATCATTTTTGATTAAAAAAAATTCATTTTTGAAAAAAAAAAATACTTTTGAAAAAAATGTTCAGCTCTTTCAGCGAATGATGGAACTTTTTTACTACTATTTATACTTTTTAAAATATTAAGCTTTTTAACACTTTTCACAGTTACTCAAGCCACTCCACCCCACCCAGTTACTCCGCCCACTCCAGTTGTAGAGGCAAGAACACTTTCACAATTTCCCCAGAAATTGTACCTTTTCTAGTTAAGTGTTCTTGCATAGCAAGACCACTTACTGTTATCTCACATATATATTATTCTTATTATTATAGCCAAATTTACCACCCTAACTCCTCCCACAGTTTTTACACTACATAGACAAGTAATATACCGAAACGTGCGGATTGTTCCCGAATGGTGTGCTATTACTTTGTGGAACGTTTCGCCGAATGGTTCACGAAATATCGTCGTTTTTGCGGCGAAATTGGTCCCATAGGAATGAATGGGGAAACTAGAGTGGGAGATGACAAAAGCTGGAAAATCAGAACATGATTTCTAAACTGCCGCCACTCCCTCATTTTCAAGCCCACCTACACAAATCTTATATCAAAACGTTCAGCTATCCCTGCTGCCACTAAACATGTCCACGGCTAAGCCATAGTCCTGATAGTTTTCACAATATGACCATTTGTTTGTAACTCACGCCGTCCATTGACATTCATTGAAACTACACTCTAGCCCCCTCCAAATTTGAAGGGCAATTTCTAAACTGCGACTGTGCCTTCATTTTTAATATTTCAGAGACATACTATACATCAAAATCTAGGTCTGGGTCTTGTGATTCTCACAATATAAAGATCTTCGCTGTAGGATGTATAGTTTTTAAAATACGGCCATTTGTTTAGAGGTCATTTCAGGAAATTTTAGCCATTAATCAGAGTGTACTGTTAGTGTTTGTTTTGTTGCCATGGTTACCAAAGCTTCTGTTATACACAGGGGGGAAGGTGGCTGGAGCATCTCAGCTGATTACAGAGCCCGGGGGAGGGGACAGACACACCATGTACTGATTTATAATAGAGGAATATGATGGGGCAGTTTTGATGGGGTAATTCTGATGGGGCAGTTTTGATGAAGCAGTATTTGGGAAGCATAAACAGGGCATGAGCGTTGCTAGGAAACAGTGGTTGTAAACACAAGATGCTGAGACACTCCAAATGCATGTGACTTCATCTGCTAGACTTGATAATGCTTGTAGACTCCTCCCACAGTTTTCACACTACAGAGACAAATAATATACCGAAACGAGCGGATTGTTCCCGATTGGTGTGTTATTACTTTGTGGAATGTTTTGCCGAATGGTCCACGAAATGACGTTTTTGCGGCGAAATTGGTCCCATAGGAATGAATGGCGAAATGTTCAAAACTAGAGTGGGAAGTGACAAAAGCTGACAACCCCATGATCAGCCAAAACATTATGACCACCCCATGATCAGCCAAAACATTATGACCGCCCCATGTAAAAAAAAAAATATTTTTGAAAAAAAAAATAATTTTTGAAAAAAGTAAAAAAATAATTTTTGAAAAAAAAAAATCATTTTTGAAAAAAAAATATATATTTTTGAAAAAAAAAATTATTTTTGAAAAAAAAAATATTTTTGAAAAAAAATTTCTTTTAAAAAAAATTAATTTTGAAAAAAAAATATATTTGAAAAAAAAATATATTTTTGAAAAAAAAAATTATTTTTGAAAAAAAAATTACTTTAAAAAAAATAATAATTTCGAAAAAAAAATTATTTTTGAAATAAAAAAATTCATTTTTGAAAAAAAAAAATTACCTTTGAAAAAAAAAATTACTTTTGAAAAAAAAAATCATTTTTGAAGAAAAAAAAATCATTTTTGATTAAAAAAAATTCATTTTTGAAAAAAAAAATTACTTTTGAAAAAAATGTTCAGCTCTTTCAGCGAATGATGGAACTTTTTTACTACTATTTATACTTTTTAAAATATTAAGCTTTTTAACACTTTTCACAGTTACTCAAGCCACTCCACCCCACCCAGTTACTCCGCCCACTCCAGTTGTAGAGGCAAGAACACTTTCACAATTTCCCCAGAAATTGTACCTTTTCTAGTTCTTATTCTTATTATTATAGCCAAATTTACCACCCTAACTCCTCCCACAGTTTTTACACTACATAGACAAGCAATATACCGAAACGTGCGGATTGTTCCCGAATGGTGTGCTATTATTTTGTGGAACGTTTCGCAGAATGGTTCACGAAATATCATCGTTTTTGCGGCGAAATTGGTCCCATAGGAATGAATGGGGAAACTAGAGTGGGAGATGACAAAAGCTGAAAAATCAGAACATGATTTCTAAACTGCCGCCACTCCCTCATTTTCAAGCCCACCTACACAAATCTTATATCAAAACGTTCAGCTATCCCTGCTGCCACTAAACATGTCCACGGCTAAGCCATAGTCCTGATAGTTTTCACAATATGACCATTTGTTTGTAACTCACGCCGTCCATTGACATTCATTGAAACTACACTCTAGCCCCCTCCAAATTTGAAGGGCAATTTCTAAACTGCGACTGTGCCTTCATTTTTAATATTTCACAGACATACTATACATCAAAATCTAGGTCTGGGTCTTGTGATTCTCACAATATAAAGATCTTCGCTGTAGGATGTATAGTTTTTAAAATATGGCCATTTGTTTAGAGGTCATTTCAGGAAATTTTAGCCATTAATCAGAGTGTACTGTTAGTGTTTTTGTTTTGTTGCCATGGTTACCAAAGCTTCTGTTATACACAGGGGGGGAGGTGGCTGGAGCATCTCAGCTGATTACAGAGCCCGGGGGAGGGGACAGACACACCATGTACTGATTTATAATAGAGGAATATGATGGGGCAGTTTTGATGGGGTAATTCTGATGGGGCAGTTTTGATGAAGCAGTATTTGGGAAGCATAAACAGGGCATGAGCGTTGCTAGGAAACAGTGGTTGTAAACACAAGATGCTGAGACACTCCAAATGCATGTGACTTCATCTGCTAGACTTGATAATGCTTGTAGACTCCTCCCACAGTTTTCACACTACAGAGACAAGTAATATACCGAAACGAGCGGATTGTTCCCGATTGGTGTGTTATTACTTTGTGGAATGTTTTGCCGAATGGTCCACGAAATGACGTTTTTGCGGCGAAATTGGTCCCGTAGGAATGAATGGCTAAATGTTCAAAACTAGAGTGGGAAGTGACAAAAGCTGACAACCCCATGATCAGCCAAAACATTATGACCACCCCATGATCAGCCAAAACATTATGACTGCCCCATGTAAAAAAAAAAATATTTTTGAAAAAAAAAATTATTTTTGAAAAAAGTAAAAAAATAATTTTTGAAAAAAAAAAATCATTTTTGAAAAAAAAAATATATATTTTTGAAAAAAAAAATATTTTTGAAAAAAAAAAAATTATTTTTGAAAAAAAAATTACTTTTAAAAAAAAAATTATTTTTGAAAAAAAAATTACTTTTAAAAAAAAAAATTTTTTTTGAAAAAAAAATATATTTGAAAAAAAAAAATATTTTTGAAAAAAAAAAATTATTTTTGAAAAAAAAATTACTTTAAAAAAAATAATAATTTCGAAAAAAAAATTATTTTTGAAATAAAAAAATTCATTTTTGAAAAAAAAAATTACCTTTGAAAAAAAAAATTACTTTTGAAAAAAAAAATCATTTTTGAAGAAAAAAAAATCATTTTTGATTAAAAAAAAATTCATTTTTGAAAAAAAAAATTACTTTTGAAAAAAATGTTCAGCTCTTTCAGCGAATGATGGAACTTTTTTACTACTATTTATACTTTTTAAAATATTAAGCTTTTTAACACTTTTCACAGTTACTCAAGCCACTCCACCCCACCCAGTTACTCCGCCCACTCCAGTTGTAGAGGCAAGAACACTTTCACAATTTCCCCAGAAATTGTACCTTTTCTAGTTGGATCTGTGCTTTAACCACATGGGTAATAAGGAGAGCAGGCAAAACTGTAATCCTTGAAGTGTCGTTTATTGGTACATCAGAGTGACAATAACACAATAAAGCTGACGCGTTTCGACAATAGCCTTAGTCGTAGCTAGTTTGAAACAGATATGGCAAAATATATATATATATATATACTCACATACACACAGGCAAACTCCATCTCTACAAAATTGGCCTATCAGGTTAGTATCTCAGAAAATTAACATACTTGATTGATACCACCAATTATTCAAGTGGTTAGTGACTACACCTGTTTTTAGCCAGCATGAGAAGAGGGAGAGGAAGGAAAGGCAATATAAAATTATTTTGTTGAGCCAAAAAGAAGTGTGTAGAAAAAATGCTACATGAGATATTAAGACCTCAATACTCCAAAAGAGAAATATATTCCTTAAAAGAAGGGAAAATGTTCAAAATATTCAAATAAGATACTTTGTGGTAGCAACAAAATCTAAAGTCAAGATTAATGGCAGGATCAAAAGAGAGAAAAAAAAAAGGGGGAGGGGGGATTCAATTTATGGCGGGATCAAAAAAGGATACAATTTATGGCAGGATCAAAAATCTTTAGATTATTTGTTTTTTCATTCAACAGTGAGCTGAACATAAAAATAAACAGATTCCCCCATTCACACTAGCAAAGTCGATGGAGGAATTCTCCCTGCTATGCCGTTGTATTTTGACAGCAGGATTCCTCTGCTGTCAGAATACACTAATTGACGACTATAGCCTCTGATCAACAAAAGTTTTCCAACATTCCCATTCATTGGATCAACTTCTGTCGCGTGGGAATGGCCATAGATGGATCGAAATTTGATCTATCTATGGCCAGCTTTAACCTTTGTTAAGGCAGACAGTGTTTAGATTTAGTACAGATGAGGAAATGATACCTGTTTGCACATTAAAACCAGAGTTAATTATGGTAAACACAGCTTTCCAGCTCCTAACAAAGAAAACTAAGCAGGATTTTTCCCTGTCGGAAGTTCCAAAAACAACATCTTAAAAAGGTAATCTGCAATTTTAAGATTTTTTTTTTGTTTATGCTGAATAGGGACATGTAAAAAATGAAAAAGTATCCATACCCCTTGAAATTTTTCACATTTTTGTCATGTTACAACCAAAAATGTAAATGTACTTTATTGGGATTTTATGTGATAGACCAACACAAAGTGGCACATAATTGTGAAGTGAAAGGAAAATGATAAATGGTTTTCAAAAAAACATCTAGAGAGTGAACTTTTTGCCCATTCTTCTTTGAAAAATAGCTCATGCTCTGTCAGATTGGATGCAGAGCGTCTGTGAACAGCAATTTTCAAGTCTTTCCACAGATTCTCAATTGGATTTAGGTCTGGACTTTGACTGGGCCATTCTAACACATGAATATGCTTCAATCTAAACCATTCTATTGTAGCTCTGGCTGTATGTTAGGGGTCGTTGTCCGGCTAGAAGGTGAACCTCCGCTCCAGTCTCAAGGCTTTTGCAGACTCTAATATGTTTTCTTATAAGATTGCCAGGTATTTGGCTCCATCCATCTTTCCATTAACTCTGACCAGTTTCCCTGTCCCTGCTGAAGAAAATAATCCCCACAACATGACGCTGCCACCATCATGTTTCACGGTGGGGATTGTGTGTTCAGGGTGATGTGCCGTGTTAGTTTGCCGCCACACATAGTGTTTTGCTTTTAGGCCAAAAAGTTTAATTTTGGTCTCATCTGACTAGAGCACCTTCTTCCACATGTTTTCTGTGTCCCCCACATGCCTTCTCGCAAACTGCAAACAGGACTTCTTATGGCTTTCTTTCAACTATGACTTTTTTCTTGCCACTCTTCCATAAATGCCAGATTTGTGGAGTGTAGGATTAATAGTTGTCCTGTGGACAGATTCTCCCACCTGAGCTGTGAATCTCTGCAGCTCCTCCAGAGTTACCATGGGCCTCTTGGCTACTTCTGATTATTGCTCTCCTTGCCCGGCCTGTCAGTTTAGGTGCACGGCCAAGTCTTGGTAGGTTTGCAGTTGTGCCATACTCTTTCCATTTTTTGAATTATGGATTGTACAGTGCTCCGTGAGATGTTCAAAGCTTGGGATATTTTCTTTATAACCTAACCCTGCTTTAAAATTCTTCACAACTTTATCCCTTACCTGTCTGGTGTGTTCCTTGGCATTTGTGATGATGTTTGTTCACTAAAGTTCTCTAAAAAACCTCTGAGGGCTTCACAGAACAGCTGTATTTATACTGAGATTAAATTACACACAGGTGGACTCTATTTACTTACGTGACTTCTGAAGGCAATTGGTTCCAAGGCTTCCAGATGTGTGGCACAGAGAGACAGCTTTTAACGTCCTACTGTTCTGGTACAGAACACCTGAGGTGGCACATCGCCTAGACTCTTTACTTTCCTATCTATTCTGGCGTTGTGGCAAGGAAAAAGGTACCCGGTATCATATTTTTTAGCAATGTGAGCTTATAGCCCCCTTTGGGAAAATGGTGATGCCTCTCATCCAACGGATGTTTGAAATATCACTTCCGTTGGACTCAATACATTACCTACTAGGCCTCCCATTTCCTAGCATTGGTAAACCTTCAAACAAATTAATCTCCTACATATTATTAGCAGCCAAGGGAACTATTGGGATACATTGGCTATCTTCTACACCCCGGTCCCAAGCCCAATTTTTACACTCCATTTCAGAGATTCGAAAAATGGAGTAAATGACTGTTTGGTTGCTGATGCCATAGCCCAATTTAGCAGGATATGGGATCTCTGGGACCAATCTGAATATGGTTCCCCTCCCATGTCTTGATGAGGTTGTGTCTGGGGTGACATCCCCTGAGGATGTACCCTCTTCTCTCCATGACTCCACTTTGTTGCAATTAACCCCTGGTGTATGCTTATAGAGTATATGGTCTGTTCCCTTATTCCATGTAAACAATGTTTTCCTTCCCCTCATACTGTATATGATCTACTTATTACATATAAACAAGTTCTTTGTCTTGTTCTATAACTCGTTTTGTTCAATGATATCCCCCCATTGTATTATTTTTTTTCTCCTATGCAAATTTAGTATTTCTGGAATTTCTTCAATATAAATACAATTTAAAAAAAGGAAAAGAAATACCTATGACTTGTATGTTGGACGGTGTAATGTTAATTTTTGCACTTTTTCTAAGTAAAATGCACAGCGCACTCCTAACACAGAGACTGGGATTTCGCAGAGGGCCCTGGGTCTCGTACTAACGATAGGGACCCCAGACTGTCGGTTCCAGGTCACCTGATTTCTGTGATAGCCTCTGATTGGCTACCACAGCGATCAGTCACTGTGAGCCCACCCCTGTGTTTACTTCCTCTTCTGAATGAAGAGAAAGATGCATAGGGGTTTGTTTACTAAAGGCAAATAGACTGTGCACTTTGCAAAGTGCAGTTGCACTCTGCAAGTGCAGTTGCTCCAGAGCTCAGTAAATGAGGTAAAGATTCACTTTGCAAAGAATACCCAATCACATGCAAGAGAAATAAAAAAACAGCATTTTTGCTTGCACATGAGTGGATGACAGAAGTCACCAGAGCTTCTGCTCATTTACTAAGCTCTTTGCAAAGTGCACAGTCTCTTTGCCTTTAATAAATCAACCCCATAGTATCTTCCTCTTCTTGCAGGAGAGGAAATGAAAACAAATCAAAATGTGTAAATAACAAAACAAAAAATAAATAAAAATAAAGAATAAAAAATAATTTAAAAAAATAACAAGATCAAGGTTTGCCAGGGTTAGTGTTAAGGTCAAGATCGGGGTTAAAGGTTACGGTCAGCACGTTTTCTGTAGAATTTAAAACAAAAAATTGTAATTGGTATCAGTGTCAGTTTGTGTCAGTGTCAAGGTGTTTTAGGCAGGATAAAAAAATAAAAATGAGGGGCACATGCGCAAAGTTCGATATGGAGGACGCTTCTCCTTAGAGCTCCGCACTCTCTGCTGCAACATTGGGATTTGATTCACCGACTGAACCGCCCTCAGGCCTTGCTCCTTCGGGGATCGCTCCACAGCACGCCCCAGCACCGTCTGGAATGGTACTCATGGGCCATAAAGGCAAAACCAAGCCTAAACCCATCAAGGAAATGCTGGCCCAGGCCTCCTCCAAAATGGTGGTGAAAGCTCTGGCAAAGCAAAATGCATCGTCACCACTTAGACCGGAGCTGACAGACAGTGGAGAAGAGGACGAAACAGATTATAACCTTGGAAGCTCCCCTACTCTGCCTCCCTCAGGTATGTCACAAAATGACTTCCTTAAGCACATGGAGACAATGCTCCAGAGAGCCCTTAAAGCTACATCTGACAAAATTACTAATAAACTGTCCCGGGAAATACGGGAAATAGGCCAGCGCACGGCAGACCTTGAAACGAGGGTGGATGACATGGAGCTCACCCTCCATGAACATGCCCTAGAACATGCTGCACTCCGGGAAGAAAATGCCACATTACTATCCGGTTTGGAGGACGCTGAAATCGCTCCCGCAGGTCCAACCTGCGCCTTCGCAGCATACCTGACGTGATCGATGATTTACAATCATTTACTACCGCATTGTTCCAGGAACTCGCGCCATCCATACCTATTGAAAGACTAGAGTTTAATAGGATACACAGAGCTCTCACCCGCCGCCAAACTGACGGGCCGCCAGGTGATATCATTATCAAGCTCCATTTCTTCCGTACAAAAGAACAGTTGCCATCCGCTGCCCGTAAAAAGGATTCACTCCTGTTTGAGGGCCATGCATACCAGCTGTTCTCGGATTTGGCACCCCTCACTATAGCTAAACGCTGTGCTATGAAGCCACAACTTCAAATTCTACTACAGCACCAGCTCAAATATACCTGGCGGTTCCCTTTTGCCCTACAGTTCTCATATCAGGGACAGCAACATTCCTGCACATCCCCAGAGTCCCTGCAGCATCTCCTGGAAGCTCTCCATCTTGCTCCTCCGGCCCAACCACCAGAGATTGCTCTGCCATGCACTCCAGCCCGGGCTGCATCTCACCCTTACACAGCTACACCGAAGCGTAATCAGCCAGGACCGTCCTCTGTCCGCAAAGGAACTCCATCACGGCTTCAGGGGACAACTTTCCCAGCCCAAAATCTCGCACTCCCCGCTGAGTTTGTGTATGTTGTTTTTTGTTTTTTTTTGTTGCCTTTTCTCTCCTCTTAAAAATAGGTTCTTACCTACCTATGGAGAAATCAACCTTACAACACTACCAGAAGGCTTCTTCTACTAGACAATCTTAAGGGGCCACACTCTGGTATGTACTTTCTATTCCCTGAAAGTTAGCCTACGAAGTTTACAAGCCCTCCAAGAGGCTTTACAGGTTCAGACGCCTTTGAAACTATGCGTCTTCTTATTTGTTGACTGTTTAAACTTACCTTGGTACTCCACTCAGTTATTATGACCAATGCTCCTAGCTTTTTTGTTTTATTTAGCCTGAAACTAAAGCAGCTCTGTTTTGCTTTGCAAACCCCTACCTCAGATTGTCCTCTTTTTATATGATGTTTATTTTCTTTATGTAAGTGACATCACAACCCTTTCCTTCCCCCTTCCTCCCCCCTTTTACCTCCCTTCCTCCCTTTCTTTCATTCCTTCTCTCCTACCACCCCTCTCCCTTCTTTTCCCCCTCCCCCCTTTTTTTCCTCCCCTTTCTCCCCCTCTTTCTCCCTTTTTCCCTCCTCTCTCCTCATTGCCCTTTCCCCCTGGTCCCCTACCTCACCTCCTTCCCTGTCCCTCTTTAGTCTCCTTTCTGACCCACCCCTCCCCAGAACTTTACTTACTGAACATCTGCTGTTAAAGTTTTTGTTTCATATCCTAGCATGATTGGTCTAAAGAGTTGTTGTCAATTTGTAACACCTTGAGTTTATCGTTGTATTTTCAATGCACCTTTCCCGCTTGCAGTGGGGAGCCGTCACTGCTCCCCCACCCTACGGCCGGATTACTGGCTGTGGAGTCTATGTACTTTACTTCTATGTTGGGCAATATAGGTTCACTCCTTTACCATTGGTTGCCCAATGGTTTGCCCTACACTACTCATACCTTACCTCCCCTCTCCCCCCTCCTTTCCCTTCCTACCTCCTAATACCTCTCTTCTCTCTTCTTCTGGTCGGGTGGTCCGTGTGGTTCTCGCGCCCTTCATTAATAGCATTCCCTATTCCTACCTATGATAAAACATATGATGTAATCGCGCTAAAGTCCGTGAATATAAAATAACAGAAATAGTCAATAAATAATTCCACAGTAAAGTCTGTAATCCGTGAATCAATAAAAATCAGGGAAATCTATTTCTCCAGGATACCAAGGGCTGCTTCCTGTTGAGTGAAGTCGATCCTCCATATATGCATAAAAAACCAAAAAGAAAGCGCCTCTTAGGTATAAAGGATTTATTCACATGCTAAAAACATAGTAAACACTTACATTGAGGTGGGTAATGTGCTGCTTCCATAAAGAACTTGTCCCGGTGTCTCTCAATAATTCCCAGTGATCAGGGAGAGCCTAGGTGGACGCCGTGCGGGTGGCCGCGGACCTCCGCTCGGAAACACCGGCTGTATGAGCGGTGTAGTGGAGAAGTCACTTCCGCGTTCCAGCGGATCACATGGGAGATGACGTCACTCGGGCAGTTCAGATTAGCTGGGGACCACTACGCGTTTCAGAGCATGCGCGAAGCTCGTAACGGGCATGCGCGCTCCTTTTTCAAGTTTTTACACTTGAAAAAGGAGCGCGCATGCCCGTTACGAGCTTCGCGCATGCTCTGAAACGCGTAGTGGTCCCCAGCTAATCTGAACTGCCCGAGTGACGTCATCTCCCATGTGATCCGCTGGAACGCGGAAGTGACTTCTCCACTACACCGCTCATACAGCCGGTGTTTCCGAGCGGAGGTCCGCGGCCACCCGCACGGCGTCCACCTAGGCTCTCCCTGATCACTGGGAATTATTGAGAGACACCGGGACAAGTTCTTTATGGAAGCAGCACATTACCCACCTCAATGTAAGTGTTTACTATGTTTTTAGCATGTGAATAAATCCTTTATACCTAAGAGGCGCTTTCTTTTTGTTTTTTTATGCCTATTCCTACCTATGGCCCCCCTAAACATACTTTCCCATAATGTCAAGGGACTCAATTCCCCAAATAAACCTTCACATCCCTGAAGGCTGACATTGTTGCCCTTCAGGAGACCCACTTTGCGACCCGTAACTCTCCGAAATTCTTTAGCTATCCCTACCCCCAGGTATTTACTGCTTCTGCTGCAACAAAACACAGAGGGGTCTTGCTGAGAAAACCAAATTGGAGCTGGATCTCCTTTTGGCTGTATCTGCCGACAAAGCCATACATAGATCTAGTCACATATATACAAAAGCTAACAAACCGGACACGTTTTTAGTCATGCGCCTTTGTCGGCTGGACCGGACCCATAATCCCATTCGACTCAAGCTGACTAAAGACAGCCACACCAGCAATCCAATTAGAGTGCTCTCTGAATTTCGCAAGCGGCTTGCAAAACTCTATGAAATAAAAGCCTACTTTTCTCTAAATCAAGCAGAGACATTATTTCAAAACGTATCAATTCCCAAGCTGTCTGATGCAAGTCGCGAGTCAATGGAGGGCTCGATTACGGTCGAGGAGGTTCTCAATACCATAAAGATGCTTAAACCTCACAAACGCCTTGGCCCTGATGGCCTCCCCAGTAATTACTATAGAAAATTTGCAGATACGTTAGCCCCCCTCCTTTCAAACTCTTTTAATGCTCTCCTAAAACAACACTCTTTTGGTCGAGACACATTGACTGCTATAATCTCTATGATTACCAAACCTAACACGGATAGTACCCTCTGGTCCAACTATAGACCCATATCATTACTAAATGTGGATATAAAAATCCTCGCCAAGATACTAGCGCTAAAACTCAATCCAATCGTTGGAGGGCTGATCCATAAAGACCAGATGGGCTTCATACTCCGAAGACAAGCTAGTGACAACATACGACGTGTCATCCTTTTACAACACTTAGCCAGAACCCGTAAAATCCCTATGCATCTTTTGTCTCTCGATATAAGAAAGGCGTTTGACACGGTATCTTGGTCTTACTTACACTATATTTTACAACGCTGAGGTTTTGGCCCCCACTTTCTACAATGGATAAATGCTCTCTATACCCAGCCCTAAGCATATGTTAAATACTCTGGGTTTCGCTCAAAATGTTTCCAAATACAAAGAGGGAGGAGACAAGGCTGCCCTTTATCCCCATTAGTTTTTGCCCTTGCAATTGAACCTCTTGCAGCCCTGATTAGAGCAAACCCCAATATTAAAGGTTTGGAAATAGCTTCCACGTCCCACAAACTATACCTATTCGCTGACGATGCACTATTATTTGTCACCTCACCACATATTACCCTCCCAAACCTCATTCAGCTTTTAAATAAATTCGCACTGGTCACGGGTTTGGAAGTCAACCAAGCAAAATCTAGGGCTCTCAATGTGTCTCTGTCGCAAACAGAACTCAAACTTCTTCAGGTGAACTTCCCTTTCTTATCGTTCACTTCCTCTATACCCTTCTTAGGAATCAAATTGGCTAGCAATCTGACCCACCTCTTCCATATAAACTACCTCCCTATGCTACATAAGCTATCTTCTCTACTTAACACCTGGCAACCCCTATGTGTCTCTTAGCTTGGGAGGATTGCGGCTGTGCAGCCTAAGCTACTATATCAGTATAGAGTCCTCCTGACCCCGATCCCACCCTATTTTCATCGAGTAATACAAATTTGAGTATTTAAATATATATGGGGCTCCATGAACCCCAGGGTTTCACGTTCTATCTTGCTTCGTAGCAAACTCAATGGTGGCCTGGGAGTTCCCAACTTTATACATTATTACCATTCAGCCCAATTAGCCCAAATCACACTCTACCATGCTAAAGCTGAAACTCCCTTATGGGTTGGATTGGAAGCAATAGACCTTCACCCCCTCACAGTAACCAATCTGCTATGGCTACTCACCTCAGCTCGTGGCCCTATTGCTAATCCAATAACACAACACACAAAATTTGGGATAAATTACACAAATCATTCAAACTAATGTCCCCACATTCACCATTACTTTCTTTCCTCGGCCATCCACTTTTCTACCCGGCCTACACCGAACCAACCTCATTTCAGGCTTGGACCCAGGCTGGTCTGACTCACATATATGACCTGGTCACTAGCAATGCTATAAAAACTTTTCCGGCCCTACAGGCACAATCTCAAGTCCCGCATCGGAAGTGTTTTCGTTTTCTACAGATCTCGCACTTTGTTCAAACAGTGATTGGGTCAAATTCTGGACAACTTATCTATATTTGAGGGTATATGCGACTCAGACCCACACGCTCTGGGTATTATATCTCGTCTTTATACCCACCTCATATCCCCCCCTACTACGCTCCCATTATATGCTTTACAGTGGTCTAAGGACTTAGCTGTAGATTTAGATGCAGAAGACTGGTTGAATATATGGACCAACACTAAAAGTTCATCCCAAAATGTTGTCGCATCAGAAGCAAATTATAAAGTCCTTATGCATTGGTATTTGGCAGGATAGCCAAATTCCTACCGTCCTACTCTGCGGAATGTTTCCAGGGCTGTGGCGAAAGAGGCACATACGCATGTATGGTGGACATGCCGATAGTATAACGCTTCTGGGCGACAATATTTCAAATGACCTCTACCTTGCTTGAAGTACCTATTGATCCCGACCCATCTTTTGCTCTTTTGAACCATTCCCCGCAGGACTATACTAGGGCACAAATATGTCTCTTCCTACAACTCACTACAGCAGCCAAGCAAACAATAGTAAGAGCTTGGAAAACCCCAACCTTAAACATAGCTGAAGTGAAGAATAGGGTTACCCAGGCTATGATACATAGTAAAATTGAAGCCACGATTCTAGACAAAACTCCCCAACATTTCAAAATCTGACGCCCATGGATAGAACAATTTTTACCTCCTGACTTCGATAAACATCTCCTGGAACCTTAATCCCCCTTGTCCCTCTCGAGTTCCTGACACTAAGCGTTGATGGTCCGCGCGGTCCACCTGACCACTTTTCTTCTAACCCTTTCTTCCACCTTTCTTCTTATCTGTACCCCTACTAGTCACCCCTACCACCCCACTCAACCCCTCTCCTGATTCAAAGTACACCACTGGTAACGTAGCTCTCTAGCATAGGATGTTTGGCTGCCACCGAGGCTCTCCTCTCACGGAGTACTACCTTCAACGACTCTGCCCGTGCTAGTGGGCCCTTGCCCCCAATAATACTATAACTTACGATAACAGATTGATTGTATAAAATATCTTTTCCAACCCAAACTACATATCACCCCCCTTAACTATGTTACCGTCATTCCTATATCATCGATATGTACTCTGGTTTTTGTACTGTCTCTATACTAAACTGAAATTGTCAGTAATTGTTATCTGATTGTTGCCAATAAAAATTTTTGAAAAATAAAAAAATAAAAATGCGCACCATTGTTTCTGGTCTGTACTATGGGTACAAGCAACAACTAACATACACATATGTGTTATCGCTGCAATCGTTAGGAGCAGGGAAATTATTTTGGGGTTGTTCTTTGGTGGTAAATTCTGATAATAGCAAGAAATATACAGCTACATTTTAAAAATATATTTTTTTTCACTACAGTATTTTGGGCCAATTGTCCGTTATATCCGAGATATCCATTCACCACCAAAAGAAAGCCCAATTTGTCCTGGAAAAAACAAGGTATAATTCACCTGTATACACTAAGTAGCTGATGATATGTACAGTTTTAAAACACCTGGATACACTAAGTAGCTGTGACGATATGTACAGTTTTTCATAGTTGCAAAATTGTGCTTAGGCATTTAGCTTTTTTTTACACTTGGGCGTGAAGGGAGTTAAACTGTTTAATTACTGTGTATACTGGGATTGTACTTAATACTTAACCATTGTATACCAGTTTATTTTGGTTGGACATCGTACGGCTTGTTTTTCCACTATAGCTCTCTTTTGTTGTTTTGGTGAACCTCTCACAATAAATAACAAATGTTAAAATTTAAAAAAAAAAAATACAAGTCTCCTTTATATTAATTACTGCTACTGGTTTTCATGAATTACCTGGGCTTCCATTCTCTCCTTTTTGGCCTTGTCCTCCAGGCAAACCCACTCCTCTTTCCCCTTTCTCCCCTTTATATCCAGTCGGGCCTAAGGAAAGAAATATTATACAAAAGGGATGTCATGGTAAATAAATAGCAGTAATAATTACATTGTTAAACTATTATTTCTATAACATAAGCATATCAATACCCTAAAACCAAAATGTAATTTATTGCAGCTTACCAGTTCTTAAATGTGGTGGATGTATTGGTCTTATTTTTTCTTTATCTCCTCTGTTATTATTTTTTCCATTATTTTAACTCAGTATTGCTGTAAATAACACACTCTTTGGCTACGTTCACGTACCACACTGTGTCTATGGAGGGAGCCATGGTTGTCACCCAAACTGAACTTCAAACTCCACTGTTTATTCACTGTTCAGCTCATATAAGTAATATGGACACTGCATTTCTGGAAAGATTAACATGTAACTTCTGCACTTGATGAAAATGTGCAAATTATGAGCACCAACATTAAGGATGAGCTTGAAATGTCATCAAACTTAAAGTATAACTAAAGGCTCCTGTCTTGCAGTGTAAACCAGTACCAAAGCCAATTCTAGTGCATAAGTAAATAAAAAAAAAACTTCCATTATCTTCGCTGACTCAGCCAAATACTCCATTATTTGGGTCTATTGTGCTTCCCCCTCTAAACTCAACAACTCACAGTGGGAAGGTTTCCTCAGCATATTCAGTCCTGCCAATCCAGAAAGGAGTGGGCAGTTCTGGTTTTGGCCAGGTGTTGATTGAGAAGTTACAGGCTTGTGAATCATCAGTGACAATACTGATAGCCACAAACCATACAAGTTTTCATCTCACTGCAATGCTCTAATGCAAGCACACAAAGCATATTTGAAGAAGTGCAGCTGTGTTGTTCCCTCATCACATAAAGCTGCATTAGGTGGACTTCACTAGCAGGCTTGACATGTTTTTTTGGGACCTTGCAGGGGGACTAAAGCCACGTGCACGCAATCAGATTTTCCGACGGGAAATGTGTGATGACAGGCTGTTGGTGGAAAATCCGACCATTTGTAAGCTCCATCGGACAATTGTTGTTGGATTCTCCACGGACAAATGTTGGATGGCAGGTTTAAACCACTTGCCGACCGCCTCACGACGATATACGTCGGCAGAATGGCATGGGCAGGCAGAGTAGCGTATGGGTACATTACTCCCCTCCCGCGGGCAGGGGGTGCGATCGCTCCCCCCCGGTGCCCGAGGTGGTCAGCATTGTTGCAGGCGCGATCCGTCCTGAGGGAGAGGCCACTGATTCATGGCCTCTCCCTCACGATCACTCCTGACGAATGGGAAGCTTCCTATGCTTCTGAAACTGTAAACAGAAGCAGAGGAAGTGATGTCATCTCTCCTCGTGGAGCCTTATGGTTCCGGCTCCCGAGGAGAGAAGACATCAATGTGAGTTTGCACCAACAACACACTAACACCAGTACACATAGGCACAGAAATTACCCCCCAATCACACCCCTGCACCCCCTGTCACAGTGACACCAATAGCAGTTTTCATTTTTTTACTGATCACTGCATTGGTGTCATTTTGTGACTGTTATAAGTGTTAGGGCAATTAGTGGTAGGCCCCTTTAGGTCTAGGGTACCCCCCTAACCCCCCTAATAAGTGTTTAACCCCTTGATCGGCCCCCAGTTAACCCTTTCACCCCCTGTCGCCAGTGTCACTAATCGATCATTTTTCTGATCGCCGTATTGGTGTCACGGGTGAAGCTAGTTAGCCTGTTAGTTATTTAGGTTCACTGTCAGCTTTTTATAGCGTCAGGTACCCCCATATACTACCTAATAAAGGTTTTAACCCCCTGATTGCCCCCTAGTTAACCCTTTCACCAATGATCACCGTATAAGTGTTACGGGTGACGCTGGTTAGTTTGTTTTTTTTTTTTACCTGCCGTTTATTTCCCAATAAAGGTTTAACCCCCTGATCGCCCGGCGGTTGATATCAGTTAGGTTTTAGGGTCAGTTAGAGTCTGCATCACCACAGGCAGCGTCAGATTGCTGCCAGTACCGCTAAAACCCACGCACGCAGCATACACCTCCCTTAGTGGTATAGTGTCTGAACAGATCAATATCTGATCTGATTAGATCTATACTAGGGTCCCCAGCAGTTTAGGGTTCCCAAAAATGCAGTGTTAGCGGGATCATCCCAGATACCTGCTAGCACCTGCGTTTTGCCCCTCCGCCCAGCCCAGCCCACCCCACCCAAGTGCAGTATTGATCAATCGCTGTCACTTACAAAACACTAAACACATAACTGCAGCATTCGCAGAGTCAGGCTTGATCGCTAACAGTTTTTTTGGTAGCGTTAGATACAGTTGCTGACAGTGCTCAAAATGGCAAATCGAAGGTACACTAGTGAAGAGGCCTATACATTTCTGAGCATGACAGGAGCGAAGAGGAAGTCACTCATCTGTCAGATTCAGGCTCAGAATACGATCCTGTAGACCACAGTGGCTTCATGACAGATAGCTCTGACAATGGAGTTGTGGTCCCTGCCCCAAGGTCAGGTGTACCAGACCCCGATCTTCTTCTGCCATTGTTGAAGTGAAAGAACCGCAGGGCTCTCCTATGGAGCAGAGAAGTACTAGTGCCGCTCATCCTTCTGGTGAACTGGCAAGCACCAGCAGCCTAGTACACCCTGGTCATACATCCAGCACTGCAGTATCACGTGGTGATGTGGCGAGTCCCATAAGTGCAGTTCAAGCTGGCGAGGTGGCAAGCACAAGTAGTGTCCCGCTGCCACCAAGAAGACAAAGACAGGCCTGTCGTGCCCATACTGTCCTTCCTGCAGAATTTGACAATCCTAATTGGGAGCCCACCACTTCTGCAGTACCCGTACTTCCCCCATTCACTCGCCAAGCCAGAATTCAGGTGGAAACAGTTGATTTTATGTCACTTGATCTTTATTCACTGTTTTTCACAGAAGATCTTTATAGATCTATTGTGGACCAAAGTAATTGTATGCTGGTCAATTCATCGCCGCTAATCCCCAGTCCTCCCTTGCCAGAGATTGGAAACCAATTACGGTTTCCGAATTTAAGACCTTTCTGGGCCTATTCCTCGACATGGGCATAGTTAAAATTAGTACGTTGTGGTTATATTGGTCCACTGACTCAATTTACCATATGCCCGTGTTCTCTGCCTCCATGACCAGGGCACGATACAAGCAGATCTTGCGGTTCATGCACTTCAACAACAATGAACTCTGTCGTCCTCGTGGAGACCCTGGATACGATCAGCTCTACAAGATTCAGCCCCTCATAAGCCACTTCAAGGAATGTTTTGCAGCCTTGTTTATTCCCATAAAGTTGTCTACATTGATGAGTCCCTGATTAAGTTTTCTGGCCACTTGTCTTTCAAACAGCATCTTCCCAGCAAGCGAGCCAGATACGGGGTCAAGATGTATAAGCTCTGTGACAGGGCCACAGGCTATACATATAGTTTTATGGTTTACGAGGGAAGAGATAGTCATGTAGAGCCGCCGAATTGCCCAGATTACATAGAGAGCACTGGCAAGATTGTGTGGGACTTGGTGTCACCCTTATTCGGAAAGGGGTACCATTTGTATGTGGACAATTATTACACGAGAGTGCCACTTTTTAGTCACTTGTTTGATCATCAGATTAGCGCATGTGGCACCATGCGATCTAATCGCCGGGACTTACCCCAAAGGCTTGTACATTCCTGTCTTAGGCTGGGGGAGAGAGCCTGCTTGAAGTGTAATAGCTTTCTCGCTGTGAAGTGGAGGGATAATAAGAATGTTTTCGTTCTGTCCTCCCTTCATGCAGACACGATGGTCCAAATTCTTACGGCGACTGGTGTTGTGGAGAAACCCCTCTGTGACCAGTACCTAGTTACCCGTAAGCCCAGACGCTGGTACAAAAAAGTGTCTGTATACTTATTTCAATTAGCTTTGCTGAACTCTCATGTGCTATACAGAGCTTCAGGACGGACTTAAATTCCAGGAAGAGATCGTCAGAGCCCTTCTGTTTCCAGACGGTGCTCCATCTCACCTTCCCAATCCAAATGCAGTAAGCCGGCTGCATGAGAGGCATTTTCCGTATGTCCTCCCGAGTACCCCTACCTAATGAGCCCCCCAAAGAAGATGTCGTGTCTGTAGCAAGCGCAGATATAGGTGTGACACCTGCTATTATTGTCCCTCCTGTCCTGACAATCCTGGTCTTTGCATTGGCGAATGTTTTGAACGCTACCATACACTAGTGGAGTTTTAGCGTAGGGTACAGCACTGCACAGACTGGGACACACTTTCACAGGGTCTCCCAAGATGCCGTTGCATTTTGAGAGACCCGAACCCGGAACCGAACCGTTAGTTATGCGGCGTACACACGAGCGGACTTTCTGGCAGACTTGGTCCGACGTTCTTCCCGCCGGACTTTCCGGCGGACTACTGCCGGACTTTCTGAATGGACGGACTTACCTACACACGACCGGACTTTCGGGCAGGCTAGGTCCGCCCGTCTTTCCGACAGACTTTTGCCGGAGTTAAGGCGGACTTTCAGAATGAACGGACTTGCCCACACATGGACAAGTCCGTTCATTTTTAACGTGACTCGGGTACGACGGGACTAGAAAAGGAAGTGAATCTCGACACTTTCATCGGCGAGATTGACACCTTGTGAGCCCCGTTGCGGGGCATACCAGGCCCTTAGGTCTGGTATGGATTTTAAGGGGAAGCCCCTACGCCGAAAAAACGGTGTGGGATCCCCCCTACAATCCATACCGGACCTCGATCTGAGCACCCAGCCCGGCTGGTCAGGAAAGGGGGTGGGGACGAGCGAGCGCCCCCCCCCCCCCGAACCGTATAAGGCCGCATGCCCTCAACATGGGGGGTGGGTGCTTTGGGGGAGGGAGCGTCCTGCGGGCCCCCCCCACCACAAAGCACCTTGTCCCCATGTTGATGAGGACAAGAGCCTCTTCCCGACAACCCTGGCCGTTGGTTACATAGTTACATAGTTAGTAAGGTTGAATAAAGACACCAGTCCATCCAGTTCAACCTCAGTGAGTGTCTACAATTGTCCCTTTCCCTGTACATTGTGCTTCATTAAGATGCTCATCTATTATATTATTATTCATTTAGGGTACCCATATAGTGCCATCAATTTACACAGCGCTCCACACATACATCGCACACTCAAATCGGTCCCTACCCTCAAGGAGCCCAAAATCGAAGGTCCCCAACTAAGATTCATATACTATGGCCAATTTTTGGACAGAAGCCAATTAACCTACCAGCATGTCTTTGGAGTGTGGGAGGAAACCGGAGTACCCAGAGGAAACCCATACAGGCACAGGGAGAACATGCAAACTCCACGCAGGTAGTGTCGTGGTTGGGATTCGAACCAGCGACCCTTTTTACCGCTAGGCGAGAGTGCTACCCACTACACCACTGTGCCGCCCAAAATTGTTGTTGTCGGGGTCTGTGGGCAGGGGGCTTATCGGAATCCGGGAGCCCCCTATAATAAGAGGGCCCCAGATCCCGGCCCCCACCCTATGTGAAAGAGTATGGAGTACATGGTACCCCTACCCATTTACCTAGGGAAAGAGTGTCAATAATAAAACACACTACACAGGTTTTTAAAGTAATTTATCAGACAGCTCCGGGGGGGTCTTCTTCCGGCTTCAGGGGTTTTCTTCCGACTTGGGGGGTCTCTCCGGTTCCTCTTCTCCTGGTGTCCAGTTGGTTCTTCTCCGCTCTCTCTGACCTCTTCTCCCGGTGTTACAGTTCTTCTGCTGGCTCCTCCGCTATCTTCATGCCGCTCTTTTGTTAGCGGGGGCCCGGACTTCTGGCTTCTGGCTTCTGGGCTTCTTGGCTTCTTCTCTTCTTCCAATGTTGACACGATGGTCTCTCCGGCTGGAATGCTCTCTGAGCGCTCCGATGTGACTTATATAGGCGGAGACCCCGCCCCCTTATGCCGTCACAGTCCCTGGGCATGCTGGGACTGTGACGTTTTAGGGGGCGTGGTCTCCACCTATATAACTTACCTATATAACCTATATACTTACCTATACAAGTCACATCGGAGTGGAAGAAGATCCCTGAAGCCGGAAGAAGACCCCCTGGAGCTGTCTAATAAATTACTTTAAAAACCTGTGTAGTGTGTTTTATTATTGACACTTTTTCCCTAGGTAAATGGGTAGGGGTACCATGTACCCCATACGCATTCACATAGGGTGGAGGGCCGGGATCTGGGGGCCCTCTTATTATAGGGGGCTCCCGGATTCCGATAAGCCCCCCGCCCGCAGACCCTGACAACCAACAGCCAGGGTTGTCGGGAAGAGGCCCTTGTCCTCATCAACATGGGGACAGGGTGCTTTGTGGTGGGGGGCCCCGCAGGGCCCCCCTCCCCCAAAGCACCCACCCCCCATGTTGAGGGCATGCAGCCTGGTACGGTTCAGGAGGGGGGGGCAGCTCACTTGTCCCCACCCCCTTTCCTGAACGGCCGGGCTGCCGGGCTCGGATCGGGGTCTGGTATGGATTTTATGGGGGACCCCATGACGTTTTTCGGCGTAGGGGGTTCCCCTTAAAATCCATACCAGACCTAAGGGCCTGGTATGCCCCGCGCTCGCCGCAATAGGAAAATTTGTTTTTCCTATTGCAGCGAGCGCGAGATGCAGTACCCTGCCCTTGCGTCGTATCTGGTCCGTCGGATCAGCATACAGACAAACGGGCTTTCCGTCAGGAACTGAGTCCGGCGGACTTACGACGGAAAGATTTGAAACATGCTTCAAATCTAGGTCCGGCGGACTTTTGGGAAAAAAAGTCCGCGGGAGCCTACACACGATCGGATTGTGCACCGCCGGACCAAGTATGCCGGAAAGTCCGCTCGTGTGTACGCGGCATTACAGTTACATATAAAAGTGTAAAAAAAAGAAGTAAAATAAAAAAAAAACACAAAAAAGATATATAAAATAAAAAAAAAAAATGTTTTTGTTCTCTCTCTCTCTATTCTCTCTATTGTTCTGCTCTTTTTTACTGTATTCTATTCTGCAATGTTTTATTGTTATTATGTTTTATCATGTTTGCTTTTCAGGTATGTAATTTTTTTATACATTACTGTTTAATGTGTTTTATTGGTAACCCTTTTTTGTTTTCAGGTATGACATTCAGCTGCAGCGCAAATTTATTTATCTTAACAGCAACAGCGTTTGCTCCCACGATACATAAAGCCGTGACTCCAGCGCTGTAGAAGGTGATTTCACCATCACAGTTAAAAAAAAGAGCATATATGCCGAAGCATGGGGGCAGCAGGGGTAAAGGAGCGATTTGCTCCTAACTTTTGGGGCGGATGCCCCAATGCTTCGGCATATATATATTTTTGGCACAGATTGCGTTAAAAAATGTTTTATTTTTTACTATTTTTTTTTTTGTATTTGCTTTACAGGTATGGTATGTCTTACTGTTATACTGTAATGTTACTTTGTTTTATTGTTAACCATCATTTGCTTAGCAGGTACGCCATTCAGTTGCAGCATGGGTTTATTTATCTTGACAGCAACAGCGTTTGCTCCCATGATACATAAAGCCGTGACTCCAGTGCTGTAGGAGGTGATTTCACCACCACAGTTAAAAACAAAAAGGGGCATGTATGCCCATCAGTAGAAGAGGGTGGATGAAGGGTGGTATTCTAAGGGTGGGCATACCCACCGATCAATCTCGTTTTTTCGTTAGGCCCACAGGCTGCATGAAAAAAAAAGATTACACTACATGCCCAACAAGGGCCAGCAATGTACTGGTATGTGGTTGAACTTTGAGTGGTTATACCAGAATGATGCCTGCGGGTTTAGGTATCATTCTTTTTAGCCAGCGGTCGGCTTTCATGTAAAAGCAATCCTACCAGCTAATTAGCCTCTAGACTGCTTTTACAAGCGGTGGGAGGGAATGTCCCCCTACTCCCACCGTTTCCATGGTTTTCTCTGGCTCTCCTGTCCCAACAGGGACAGACAGAATGCAGCCGGTGGTTCCGCCAGCTGACCATAGAGCTGGTCTGAGACCAGATTGGCTCCAATCATCTCTATGGCCTAAGAAACCGGAAGCTACGAGCATTTCATGACTTAGTTTTCGCCGGATGTAAACAGCGCCATTGGGAAATTGGGAAAGCATTTTATCACACCGATCTTGGTGTGTTCAGATGCTTTGAGGGCAGAGGAGAGATCTAGGGTCTAATAGACCCCAGTTTTTTTCAAAAAAGAGTACCTGTCACTACCTATTGCTATCATAGGGGATATTTACATTCCCTGAGATAACAATAACAATGATAAAAAAAATGAAAGGAACAGTTTAAAAATAAAATAAAAAAGCAAAATAAATAATTAAAAAAAAAAATCACCCCTGTCCCCCCCTGCTCCCGCGCAAAGTTGAACGCAATCATCATATGTAAACAGCAATTGCACCATGCAGGTGAGGTATCACCGCGAAGGTCACATTGAGGGCAGTCATTTTAGCAGTAGACCTCCTCTGTAAAGCTAAAGTGGAAACCTGTAAAGGCTTTTAAAAATGTATGTAGTTTGTCACTGCTGCACGTTTGTGCGCAATTTAAAAGCATGTCGTGTTTGGTATTCATGTACTCAGCCTAAGATCATCTTTTTTATTTCATCAAACATTTGGGCAATATAGTGTGTTTTAGTGCATTAAAATTAAAAAAGTGTGTTTTTTCCCAAAAAAATGCGTTTGAAAAATCGCTGAGCAAATACTGTGTGGAAAAAAAATGAAACACCCACCATTTTAATCTGTAGGGCCTTTGCTTTAAAAAACTATATAATGTTTGGGGGTTCAAAGTAATTGTCTTGCAAAAAAAATTATTTTTTCATGTAAACAAAAAGTGTCAGAAAAGGCTTTGTCTTCAAGTGGTTAGAAGAGTGGGTGATGTGTGACATAAGCTTCTAAATGTTGTGCATAAAATGCCACGACAGTTCAAACCCCCCCAAATGACCCCATTTTGGAAAGTTGACACCCCAAGCTATTTGCTGAGAGGCATGTCAAGTCCATGGAATATTTTATATTTTGACACAAGTTGCGGGAATAAGACAAATGTTTTTTTTTTTTTTTTTGCACAAAGTTGTCACTAAATTATATATTGCTCAAACATGCCATGGGCATATGTGAAATTACACCCCAAAATACATTCTGTTGCTTCTCCTGAGTACAGGGATACCCCATGTGTGAGACTTTTTGGGAGCCTATCCGCGTACAGGACCCCGAAATCCAAGCACCGCTTCATGATTTCTAAGGATGTAAATTTTTGGGTAGTGAGGAGTGAAAATTGGGTCATTTGGGGGGGGGGGGGGGTTTGTGCCATCTTGGCATTTTATGGCTTTCAAAACTGTGATAGGTAGTGAGGAGTGAAATAAAAAAATTACACCCTTAGAAATCCTGAAGGCGGTGCTTGGTTGTCGGGGCCCCGTACGCGGCTAGGCTCCCAAAAAGTCTCACACATGTGTTATCCCCGTACTCAGGAGAAGCAGCAAAATGTATTTTGGGGTGTAATTCCACATATGCCCATGGCATGTTTGAGCAATATATCATTTAGTGACAACTTTGTGCAAAAAAAAAATAAAAAAAGTTTATCATTTTCCCGCAACTTGTGGCAAAATATAAAATATTCCATGGACTCAACATGCCTCTCAGAAAATAGCTTGGGGTGTCTACTTTCCAAAATGGGGTAATTTGGGGGGTTTTGTGCCATCTTGGCATTTTATGGCCTTCAAAACTGTGATAGGTAGTGAGGAGTGAAATAAAAAATTTACGCCCTTCGAAATCCTGAAGGCAGTGGTTGGTTTTCGGGGCCCTATACGCGGATAGGCTCAAAAAATGTCCCACACATGTGGTATCCCCGTACTCAGGAGAAGCAGCTAAATGTATTTTGGGGTGTAATTCCACATATAACCATGGCATGTGTGAGCAATATATCATTTAGTGTCAACCTTTTGTAAAAAAATGTTTTTTTTCTTTTTTTGTCATATCAATCACTTGGGACAAAAAAATTAAACATTCAATGGGCTCAACATGCCTCTCAGCAATTTCCTTGAGGTGTCTAATTTCCAAAATGGGGTCATTTGGGGGTGGGGTTTATACTGCCCTGCCATTTTAGCAACTCAAGTAATGAGATAGGCAGTCATAAACTAAAAGCTGTGTAAATTACAGAAAATGTACCCTAGTTAGTAGATGCTAAAACTTTTGCACAAACCAATAAATATACGCTTGTTGGCATTTTTTTTTTACCAAAGACATGTGGCTGAATACATCTTGGCCTAAATGTATGACTAAAATTGAGTTTATTGGATTTCTCTTATAACAAAAAGTAGAAAATATTTCTACTTCCCCCTCCTCCCCCCTCCCACTTTTTTCTTGTTTACCATTTCATTCACCTATCACCCTGAAGGTTCCCATTGCCGTGCCCACCCTGGATGTCGCCCCTTATGTTCCCGCGGGGCAGTCTGCCTCCGCTCCCAGTGGGAAATCCCTCCAGACTGCTAGTGATGTCTTGCCACTACACCACTGATACATTCAACTTTTACAAGTAAGCCCTGGTTCAGGAGGTCCTACATTCTACCTCCTACCTTATATCACTTAATATTTTTTATTTTTTTACTCACCTCTACAATCATTTATTCACAGATCCCACATGCGCATGCTCCTGATGAGTGGCATTATTAGCCACGAAAAGTGTAGAGCTACTGGTTGCCGTGTCTTCATCAATTTTACTTGATTATCCAAGTCATTAGTTTACGAACCCGGCAGGTTTAGCGAGACCGTAGATCCTGCAGGCATTACGTACAAATCACTTTCAAACTATGTTTTATGTGGTGAACTAGGATATTTTGTATGGCTCTTTTATGAATAACCAATCTTATTGTCACTATCTTGCCTATTGCTATCATTGTTACATGTACCGTATAACACGCACCCCAAGTTTAGGAGGGAATTTTAAGGAAAAAAAACTTTTAGGAGGGAAGTTTAAGGAAAAAAAACTTACATTAAAATGCCCATCAATGCAGCCTTATCGTGTCCATCTGCAGCCTTTTCAGTGTCAGTGCAGCCTTGCCCCAGTGTCCATTGCAGCCTTGTCAGTGCAGCTTTGCCCCAGTGCAGCCTTGTCAGTGCAGCCTTGTCAGTGCAGCTTTGCCCCAGTGCAGCCTTGTCAGTGCAGCTTTGCCCCAGTGCAGCCTTGTCAGTGCAGCTTTGCCCCAGTGCAGCCTTGTCAGTGCAGCTTTGCCCCATTGCAGCCTTGTCAGTGAAGCTTTGCCCCAGTGCAGCCTTGTCAGTGAGGCTTTGCCCCAGTGCAGCCTTGTCAGTGAAGCTTTGCCCCAGTGCAGCCTTGTCAGTGCAGGTTTGCCCCAGTGCAGCTTTGTCAGTGCAGCTTTGTGCACTTGCCGCCGACATACACAGCCGTGTGTAGATTCAAATATGGCGCCGAGACTGCAGGGATTCGTCGGAGCCGAGATACACATACCCGAGTGTTCTCGGCTTTTTTCGGTGCCGCTCACAGTCACACCCAGACCTATAATGGACATAACACAGGTCCAATGGCGGGACTGGGCGTGACTGTGAGCGGCGCCGAAAAAAGCCGAGAACACTCGGGTATGTGTATCTCGGCTCCGATGAATCCCTGCAGTCTCGGCGCCATATTTGAATCTACACACGGCTGTGTATGTCGGCGGCGCTCGCGGCATTTGCCGCGATCGCTCTGATCACACAAAATCGGCGGGGATCGGCCTATAACACGCACCCACGATTTTCCCCTGATTTTAAGGGGAAAAAAGTGCGTGTTATATGCCGATAAATAGGGTATTTATGTATGTATTGTGCTTTATGCCAAGATGCATTATGTATGTTATTTATACCTTTATTACCAGAATCATGCAATGTTACAATTTAGCTCATAATAAATTATTATCAACAAATATCCTGGTATGTTCACCCAATTACTTTTTTGGCTACCACTTGCTTCACACAAAGTCCCACCTTTCTTGATGGTTAACTTTTCGTTAATTAACCCTTTCCTCTAGATGTTAATGGGATGGGCATCTATGACCTTACCAGGCCATGATGTCATTTAAGGTCCCTAGGGATGGAAATACTTGACCTTAACAGGCCATGGCTTCCTGAAAATCCTTAACCCCAAACATTCTCCTTTTATTGAATATGACATAATTGGTCACGATTAATAAAGCAACCAGTTTTTGGTCCAAGAACTCCTCCTCCTGGTCCTGGACTGGACTTGGGTCAAAGCTCAAATCTCCAACTCCAAGGCCAATAATAAATAACAGGCTATCTCCTCCGATTCCGCAACATGGCTGGTTGACGAACGGCCGTTCAGAAAAGAACTGAAATGCACGAAATAAAAAGCGCAAAATGAAAAGCGCGAACTGAAAAGCAATAAATCAAAGGTGCAAAATGAAAAGCGCAAATCAACACTCACCAAACTTTTACTAACATGAAATTAGCAGAAGGAGCCCAAAGGGTGGTCCTAAAGAGCTGAAAGACCACACAGTACGTCACTACATTCGTGTTTGTTGGCCGACAATATCTTGCCATTTGTATGCAAGACAAGTTTGGGCCAACGCCCTTCGGACAAAAGTCCACGGTTTTGTTGGCGGAAAATCCAATCGTGTGTACGAGGCTTAAGAGAAACTGATAGTGCAGATGCACTTAATTGGAGTTTAAACATAGTTGTCCAGCCTTTCTCAGATGTCTCTGCTTGTGGCACATTTCCCTGTACTCCAATCTCAATCAACTCTGTTTAATTATTTTGTAGCGCCAGCATATTTGCCTGCTAATGTAATGCAATGTTAATTTATGAACAGTATTATAATTTAGTATTTGGCACCATCTAGTGGCCAAAATGTGGAATGGACTTTATTTTATTTTCCTATTTCAAGAATGTGAGAAATGTTACAGGAAGTGACTGTTTGTTTACATTCTATAATGATCTACCTACCCAGAATCCTGGGTGACCTACCCATGAACACTTAGCACTGAAATGCATCCTGGGTAGGCTCTAAAAAGGCCCCACACGTCCATCTTAGGTCCCTTCTGGATGCATGGCCTGCCTGTGAGGACCTGTGCAGAGGTGTTCCGGAGAGCGCGGCCTACACCTACTGTGGAGCGGCACAACCACCGACTTCGCTTTGTACCAGCGGGCTGGAGAGACGGTGTAACAGAACTGGGAAGGATCCAGAGATGCCCGTCGGAGCCACCGGAAGGTCCAGGTACATCTGGCTGAGTGGAGCGGTGTAACAGCGCCGGATGCGAAGGAGCAAGACTGTGTGCACCGGAGCAGAGCTGTTCTACTACACAGACCTGGTTGGGTGAGAGGGCTGTTGCCCAAAGTTTTCCTAACGCACTTTTACACACCTGAAGCTGTAACACAGTGTGCTGGGACCTGTAGTTCCACACAGGGGATCTTAAAGTACTAAAGACTGAGTTCAAACAGGCCTTAAGCCTACCTTTTCCTATACTTCTAGCACTGTGTTACATAAAGTTAATTGCATCGGAGACAGTTGCAAGGATAATTTTCAACATCCACTTTATCTAACCCTGGTTTATTTAACCGTTGGATTACAATTTATAATTTGTAAATAGCTAGCAGAAGACAGAAGAAAGAAAATACTGCCTCTTTCATTGCAAATCCTTGCATCCTATTCCTGGTTAATAGAGAGTTTACACTCTAAAGCAGGGGGAGCTCCCTGGGGATTGCATTTGTGCTTTATTTACCAAAGTTATCTTCTTGTGGTTACAAGGGCACACTGGAAATGGGAAGGTGCCCAGAATTAAGGCATTTCCCATTCTGGCATTAGTCCCACTTGGAGACACGTCTCCAGAGATCATTTGATATAATTTTATGTGTTCCAACTATTGTGTATACTCATTGGGCTGTTGCATTATGTTGGTGTGACAGTCCAAATATTGTAATATTGCTTTTATACCAATTTAAAGTAACATTACGATTCTGGTTGAGTACAACTTGTGTGGAGTGTTGTTCCTTTTCTAGCAGGTGGAACATCGGATACCCAGGTAATGACAAAGGTATCCTGTAATATATTGTACATTGTGGGGTTATCCTTTACTATCAGCTTCACACTAACACTGCACCACAGCTGTGTCAAGGGGATTGAGTCAAGTCATTGGGGGTGTAAAGCAGAGTACAGGCCCAATCAAAATATCAGCAGCTCCTTCGGGGGTCAGTACTACAATTTATATTTAATTTTTATTTTATTCAGTTCTGTTGCATCTGTGTATTTCTGTTTTCTTCAATATTGCAGCAGCAATCCCAAAACGTTTAATGCAAAGAGGCCCTTTGAACCAGTTTGGAAGTGGTTATCTGCTTCTACTTATAAAAACTTTCTGCTCCTAGTCTTGGAAACAGATAGCCTCCCAAATACACAGTATATATACACAAATGCACAGTAAAACTGTCACAACCATTTTGCTGAGAGGTATCCTGATTTGCATCCAATAGTGTCCCTAAGTTGCTTGATAAATGTCCCCTGCTGAGTTAGGTGAATACAGTGCAATGTGACAATAAGACATATAGTACATGGGTCATAGATAAATATACTTTATGAGATTCGTGTTCATATACTTTAGTAAGTCCTTGTTTGACACAGTTGCAAGTCAATCATTGCTTTAGTTCACTTCATATTTAATTACTTCTTATGGTTTTCAAGAATTACCTTGGTTTCCTTTTTCTCCTTTTTGCCCTTGTCCTCCAATTTCTTGGAACCACTCTTTCTTTTTACTACCCTTACCCTTTCTCCTTCTCATCTCCTCTTCAGTTCTCCCTCTTCTACCTTCTCCTCCCTTTATGTGACTATGGCATGAGGAGAATCTCTGGAAAGTTTTTACATTGCCAATGGCCCACCATCCAGGGCCTCTGAACCATTTTTGCCTCTTCTGAAGATAAAAATAAAATGTTGTGCTGCGATAAGGCAGGAATTAATGACACAAACCTTGTGTTCCTCCACAATGCTTGGCCTAATAGATGAGATAACTGACAAAAACATTCACTGCAACTCCTTCCATATTTAGCACAAAGCACCTGGTCTTGGCCGATCCACATTAACATATTCCCACCCGCCATCACTTCTCCCCCCCCCCCCCCACTTACAGTTTTGTCATTTTATTTATTTGTTTTCCTCGTACGGCCCTCCCTCTACATGTCCATGAAAGTTATTCACATATAAACCATATATTATTTATACATCACTTCTTTTCTTTGTTTGCCAAGGTAAGATTTTATCAGTGTCTTGGTCAGACCATCAACCAGTACAATGACTTTTTTCTAACTTGTGGATGAAACCAGCTAATTTTGGTGGTTTATAAACTGGTGTTGATGAATCCTTACTGAGTGATAATTCTCTGCACAAGTCTATCAAACAGGAAATTCTAACATTCTTTCAAAATAATAATCTAGAAGATAACTCATATGCTACCAATTGTGTACTCCAAGGTTCAGTGTGGGGACCCTTACTTTTTAATATCTTTGTAAATGATATTGGGTCTGGGATTAAAAGTATCATTTCTGTCTTTGCAGATGACACTAAGCTATGCAGTGGAATAACGTCCTCAATGCACTGTCTAATTGGGCGACTATGTGGCAGATGAGGTTAATTTTTTTTTTTTTTTTTTTTTTTTTTCACAATATAAGTTTTTATTAAAATGATTTCAAAGAAATACAATAAGCACAAAGTTTACATATCGTAAAGAACAAATCAAAGTATGTAAAATGCAGTCATTACTATGTAACAATAGTAAATTGAAAGTTAAACGTTATAAAATGCTATCTTATTAGAATAGTTTGACCAAAAAGGGGAGATTGTGTTAACAGATAAAAGAATTTACTGTGAAGGATAAAACGAAAGGGGGGGTGGGATGGGAGGGGGGTTAGGTTAACAGACTGAAAGACCTAAAAACCAAACTAAGTGGTCTATAATTCAAAAAAACTATATCAATGAAATTTTTATCTTAGATCATATAGATAGAATAACATATAGTATATCACTTGACTAGTATGAGCGTAAAGATTCCCTCTTACACATCCAAAATCTGTCTACATTCATCAGAGTATCTATATAGGACCCGAGTGTTCCATATTTTATGATAACGAGTTAAGCGGTCATATGCAATAGCCATAGTTTCTTTCATAGCGTGAACATCTCTGACAGCCACCCTTTAAGGGTTGGGGTGTGTGTAGTTTTCCAGGCTCTGGGAATTAGGATTTTTGCTGCGTTCAGCATATGTCTAGTCAGAGAGTTTTTGTAGCGTCGTAAAGGTTGTGTACTAATATTCAGTAAGCAGAAAGCTGAGTCGAGGGTAATGTCTGTTTCTGTAATCTTCTTTATTAGTTCACATACCTTTTCCCAAAAAACTGAGATCAGTGGGCATTGCCACCAGATGTGTAGCATGGATCCGATGTCTGTTCTGCATCTCCAGCATAAGTTGGAGGATTGTGGATACCATGTGTATTTTATCAGGAGTGGCATACCAATGAGTGAGGATCTTATATGAATTCTTTTGAAGTTTGGTGCTAATTGAAAATTTGTGAGCTAGGATACATGCTTTTTCCCATTGGGAATTTGTGAAGCATCTTTCTAATACTCTTTCCCACTTTGTGTTCACTCACATGCACTTGTAGCCAAGAGTAAGCTAGTGAGGTAGTCTTTTTTGTCATTGTGGCATTCAGACATATGGTTTCCAATTGTGTGGGCGTCTTAGAAAATAAATGTTTTGATTTGTGTGTGTTTAGAAAACTACAAAGTTGTAAGTAAGTCCATTGAGGAAGAATCTGGTCTTTGCATGAAGTTTGTAGGTTTCCTCTGGACTTGATTGTTCCTGCCTGCATACAATGTGAGATTAATAGTGGGGATCCTACAAGAGTGGTGGGGAACACTTTACAATGTAAGCCTGGGCTAAATTCTGGGTTGTCTGCAATTCTAGTGAGGGGACCAGGAATGGTAGCTATGTCGTGTATATGTGCGGTTAGGTGAAAGATTTGTAGAGTTGTGCCTATAAAAGGATGTCTTTTGATGGACATTGGGTAGAGATATTTTTGAATCCATGGTAAAAATCTAAGAGGGAGGGAGGATGACGCATTTTCAATATAGATCCAGTCTTTGTTTTCTGAGTGGCAATGCCAATCTATTATACTAGTGATAAGTGTGGCATAATAATATTTTTTAAAGTCAGGTAAAGCCATACCACCTAAGTTTTTAGAGTGATTACGTTGAAATTAATTCTTGGCTTTTTGTGAGCCCATACAAATCGTCTCTGTATGTGTTGGAGGTGTCTGAAAAAGGTGGATGGTAATTTGATTGGTAAAGCATGCATACAGTACAAAAGTCTAGGGAGGATGACCATCTTGACAATGGCTGCTCTCCCAAACCATGAAAGCCCTCCTGTGTGCCGTTTTTTCAGATCTGAGGAGATTTTTTTAAGTAGGGGGGAGAAATTTTGGTTAAAAAGATCTTAAAGCGGGGTTCCACCCAAATTTTGAACAATATCTGTATGTATTCTCTTCCTTGCCTAGATGCTGACATGCCGTTTAAAAAAATTTAAATCGCCGTAATTACCTTTTATTTTTCTATTCTTCTTTGCACTTCCTGGTTCTCCTCCCGTGGGAGTAGGCGTGTTTCTAGCCCCTCCCAGACTCCTGGGAGCTAGTCTCAAGCTTCCCAGGATGCCACTGAGCATGTGTGGGAATGAGAGGTGAATGCTCGGAGCACAGCATTCACCAGATCCAGGAAATAAATGCTTGTGGGCTTCAAATGCCCACAATGAAGATGGAAACCGCCTGCAGTGAATAATATAAGTTATTCTTTCCAACGAAATCTGACACAGGCGGACATATTACACACAATATGTGAGTATGTAATGCTGAGAAGAAAAGTTTGTGAATTAACGCAAAAAGAAAAAAAAACGATAGATAGGTGGACCCCCGCTTTAATGTCCGGTGTGAGCCATATTCCTAGGTTTTTCAGCTTTTTATCATCCCATTTGAATGGGCAGTTTTTTTGGCTAAGAATAGTTTGTCATTTGGAAGAGAGATGTTTAAGGCCTCTGATTTGTTATAATTTGATTTTAGGTTTGAGATGTATCTGAATGTACTGAAGTTTTCAAGTAAGTTGGGGATGGAGATGTGAGGCTGTGTTAAAAAGAATAGAAGATCATCTGCATAAGCAGCTGTCTTAAATTCTCTGTCTGCTGTTTTAAAACCATGGATGGAGGTGTTTTGATTGATTAATCTGATGAAAGATTCTAGGGAGATGATAAACAGTAATGGAGAAAGGGGGCATCCCTGTCTTGTTCATTTTTAATCTTAATGGGATTAGAAAGGGTGCCATTCATTTTAATTTATGCCGTCGGGGAGGCATATAAAGTTTGAATCCATGATAGCATATTTTTTTGTAGACCAACATGCTCGCAGGTAGCGAACATATAGTCCCACGCTACTCGATCGAAGGCCTTCTCCGCGTTAGTAGATAGGAGAAGACCTTCGATCTTGCCCAAGCACGTGTTGTGGATCAGGTTGAGAGCTTTGGTGATATTGTCTCTAGCCTCTCTCCCTGGCATGAATCCTACTTGTTCGGGGCCTATTATTTTCAGTAATAGGGGTCTGAGTTGCGATTATTTTTGCAAGGAGTTTTAAATCTACATTGAGTAGAGGCCTATAGCTTGAGCATTCCTTTGGATCTTTATTTGCTTTTGGGAACACTGTAATATGTGCTTGTAGAAAGGATTCTGGTATTTTTTGCTTGTTGTTTAAGGAGTTGAAGTTTTCAAGGAGAGGGCCTTTTATTATTTATGTAAATAGTTTGTAACACTGGGAAGTCATGCCTTCTGGGCCAGGGCTTTTCCCAGGTTTGAGATCTTTAATGGCCTGTATTAGTTAAAATTCTTGGATTGGTAATTCTAATTTATGGATTTCCTCTGATGGTAGAGTTGGGAGGGTACTTTTTTTTTTAGGAGGTCCTTAATAATGTGGTTTCCATCTCCTAGTAGGTGTTTAGGTTTATGAGTTGGCTGGAGATTGTAGAGTTTCGAGGAATGAATGAATGAATGAGTGTGTCAGAGAGTTCCCTTGGGCAGACGCGCTGTTGGTGGGCATCGCGGTGCGTTGGGGCGCGTCGGCGCGCGCGCGTTCCCATGTGCGCTGCCGCGGGTGCCGGTGTGCTGGCGCGTGCGTGTGTGCGGGGGCGCGCACGTGTGTGTGCGTCGGCGCGCGCCCGGTGTTTGGCGCCAACCTGCCTATTTAGGCCGTCTGCACAGGAGGCTCGGTGCTGTCCGATCTTCAGCTCCCTGTATCCCTGCACCTGTTTCCTGCTTCCTGTTTCCTGTTGTACCTGATCTCCTGACCACCAGCCTGTCACTGATTCTCCTTGCTTGCTGCCTGCCACTGATCCCGGACTGTCCTGACTATGAACCGGCCTGCTCCTCTGTACTACGTTGCCCGCCTGCTGCCGACCTCTGCCTGTGACCCGACCTGCCTGCTCCACTCCTGCTCTGCATCCACTGCCTGTGCTTCAGTTGACTGGTGATCTCCATAACCATCTTTACCGGGATCTTCCTGCAGCTAACCCGCCAGGCTCTCATACCATTCTGTGCTCCCGTGCCTCCTGTCCATACTACCAGGAGTTGGTAACCAGATACGTAAGGGAGGCCTCCCCCTGCTACATCGGGCTCACCTGTCTGCTACGTGGAAGTCTGACAGTATCGGACAGCCATGTCCGAGCCCGAGCAGGGAACCTCCCCCATGGAGGAACTGTGTAGACACCTGACGGGTCTCACGCAAGCTGTGAAGAGCCTCCAGGAAGGCTACACAAGGTTGGAAGAACAAGTCCAGGTCCTGTCGGCCCCAACCCGTCCACAAGCTGCTTCATCGGCCGGAGCGCCATCTGCACCCTCAGTAGTTATGCTACCTCCGGAGCCTAGGGTACCCATACCCGAAAGATTTACTGGGGACCGCAGTAAATTTCGGGCCTTCCGCAATGCCTGCGAGCTATACTTTGCCCTGCAACCTCGCACTTTTTCCCTGGGGGCGACCAAGGTGGGCTTTGTGATCTCCCTCTTGTCTGGTGAACCACAGACCTGGGCTCACCGCCTCCTGGAACAGAAATCTGGAGCACTGGACAACCTTGATGCTTTCTTTACCATCATGTCCCAGTTGTATGAGGATCCCCAGGTGACAGTGACTGCCGAAGCCGCCTTGCAAGCCCTTGAACAGGGGCGAAGAGCCGCAGAGGACTATGTGGTGGAATTTAGGCGGTGGAGCTCCGACACTGGTTGAAATGATGCGGCTTTACGTTATCAATTCCGCATGGGGTTGTCTGATCCCCTGAAGGATGAGTTAGCACGGGTCGGTGTACCCCAAACCTTGGATGAACTTATCAATCTGTCTATCCAGATCGACCGACGTCTCAGAGAGCGTCGCTCCAAGAGGTCTACCAGCCAATTCCGCCCTACCTGGATGCTACCCAAGGTTCCAAGCTCTCCCAGCCAGTCCTTTCCGGCACCGGCCACACCAGTTCCAGATACCGCCGAACCAATGCAACTCGGGCTACTCCGCCCCTCTCTCAATCCAGAAGAATGCCAAAGCCGAAGAGTTAACAATCTCTGCATGTACTGTGGGGAGCCTGGACACTACGTGAGATCTTGCCCAAACAAGACACGTAAGTCACTTAAGTCGCTGCCCATCTCTTCAATTTGTGCATCTGCTCTTTCTAAACCTGTTAATCATCTTGCTCTCTCTATCACCCTACAGCTTCCAGGAAAGATTATTCCAGCTACAGTCATAATTGATTCAGGAGCCTGCAGCTGTTTCATTGATCTGACCTTCGCTGCCAACCATCACATTCCTCTCCAGTCCAAAGTTCGGGGACTCTCGGTACATCTCGCGGATGGCTCCTCTCTTCGCTCCGGCCCTGTCACACAGGAAACCATCCCTTTGTTAGCCACCATGGGCTCTAACCATCAAGAACTTCTGCGCCTGGATGCCATCTCCTCTCCCCTTTTTCCCATCATATTGGGGATGCCATGGTTACAGGCCCATAACCCCAGCATTGACTGGTCCAGTGGAGAAGTCAAGTTCTTTTCTGATTACTGCCGGCAACACTGCTTACATACAAATCCTGCTGAGTCCACCCAATTACTCTGTTTAGACACTGAATCCGAGCTTCAACAGGTGGTCCCTGCACCCTATTGGGACTTTCTGGACGTCTTTAGCAAAAAAGGAGCAGAGGCCCTACCTCCTCACAGGCCTTACGATTGCCCAATCGAGCTATTGCCTGGAGCAGAAGTTCCCTTTGGGAGGATTTTCCCACTGACAGAGCAGGAGTTGGACACTCTAAAAATATACATCGACGAGAACCTGAAGAAAGGGTTTATCCGCCCATCTACCTCTCCAGCCGAGGCTGGTATATTCTTTGTGGAGAAAAAGGACCGTTCCTTGCGTCCTTGTATTGATTATCGGGAACTGAACAAAGTAACAATCAAGAACCGTTACCCTCTACCTTTAGTGCCCGAACTCTTCCAGAGATTGGGATCCGCAGTAATCTTTACCAAGTTAGATCTCCGTGGTGCCTACAACTTGATCTGCATTAGAGAAGGAGATGAGTGGAAGACAGCCTTTCGCCCCAGATTCGGACATTACGAATACCTTGTCATGCCCTTCGGCCTGTGCAACGCACCTGCTACGTTCCAACATTTTGTCAATGACATTTTCCATGACTTCTTGGATCTATATGTTATTGTCTATTTAGACAATATCTTTTCCTTCTCAGTCTCCGATCATCGCAGGCATGTCAGAAATGTGTTAGCTCGTCTCAGGCAGCATGGACTTTATGCTAAACCAGAAAAATGCCAATTCGAACTTCAAAGCATCCAGTTTTTAGGCTTAATCATTTCTGTTGATGGTATAAAAATGGATCCGCAAAAGGTATCAGCCATTCTGGAGTGGCCCGCTCCCTCCAATAAAAAAGGGGTTCAAAGGTTCATCGGCTTTTCGAACTTTTACAGGAAGTTCATTAGGGGCTTCTCTACAATAATTGCCCCCATCACCGAAATAACCAGACAAGGGAATCGATTCCAGTGGTCCCCTGAGGCACAATCCGCCTTCGAAAAACTCAAGGAGCTGTTCACCTCCGCTTCAATCTTAAAACACCCAGATCCTGCTCTACCATTCGTCCTTGAAGTGGACGCTTCGGAGGTCGCAGTCGGAGCTGTTCTGTCCCAACGGCAAGGCCACTCTGTCAAACGCCTTCTCCGCATCAAGGGATAGAAAAAACCTAGGGGTGTTGGAGGAGGATAGCCATTGATGTATGTTTATTGCCTTTAGGGTGTTGTCCCTGGCCTCGTGACCGGGGATAAATCCCACTTGGTCTAAAGAGACCAAGGATGGGAGTAAAGGGAGTATGCGATTCATTACTTTTGCGTAGAGCTTCATGTCGACATTTATGAGAGATATAGGTCTGTAAATGGAGACCAAGGTTGCGTCTTTGCCTGGAAACCCTATTTTAGCATCATTTAATAAAGTGAGGTCTCTTTGTGTTATGAGTAGGTAGTCTATTCTTGAATATTTGTCATGTGGAATCGAATAGAAGGTATAATCTTTCTCTGAGGGATTTAAAAGTCTCCATGTATCCATTAACATCATAGAATTTAGCATGGATTTAATGCATTTGAGGGTTTTGTATGTGATTTGAGGTTTGGCCATTGGAGGTATCCAGGAGTGGGTTCAATGGGATATTGAAGTCCCCTCTAAGTATTACCATTCCAGCTGAAAAACATTTCAGTTTGTCTATTACCCGCTGGCAAAAAGAGACGTGTGCTTTATTGGGAAAATAGACATTTGCAAGAGTCATTAATTGTCCATTTTAGGGTGCCTTTTAAGAAAAGGTACCTACCATGCGGATCAGCAATCAAGGGGTTAATATGGCGCACAATGGAGGTAGCCGAGTACATATAACTAAAAATGGTGGGGGGGAGGGGGTTGGGGGTTCCTGAGAGGGGGAACTTGGTGGTGGTAGTTAATGTTTCACAACAAGTTCAGGTATTAGTCCATGTAAGGATAAAATGATACTGAATAAATGGAAGGCAGCCAGTCTATAAAAGCTAGAAGAAGCTCTGGAACAATAAAAAAGAAAGAAGGACGGCGATGCTGCACTTAGAGGGCGCCGTCCTTCTTTCATCCGGATCAGCAAGTTCCTTGACTGAGAAATGTGAGCTTTTGCTAAGCAAGATTGCGACACCTTTCGTCTTTGCCAGTGGGTTAGATGCATAGAAAGCCTTTGTGAAATAGTTATTGAGTAACTTCTGAGCTTTGCCTTTTTTAAAATGAGTTTCCTGTAGGAATACTATTCTCGGCTTGGCTTTAGAGCGTTCCCTTAATAAGGAGGTCCTTTTTTCGGGAATGTTTAGTCCTTTAGTGTTGTGTGAGATTGGGTGTTTGCCAAGTTCAGAATAGGCCATGCTGGAAAAAAAAAGGGAAGGGGGTGAAGGATGTAGGTGAGGGAAGTAGTTAGCGGTGAAGGTTATGACACAATGCCTAAAAAAATATAGACCGTGGTCTAATACTATTGGCAAGTTTGTGTCTGTAGACTAGTAGGGTACTTTACAGCAACGCTCTAAATACGTCTTATGTGAGAGTCTACAGAGTTTTGCGGAGTGGTGGGAGAATTTGCAATTCACAAAGTTATTATGAGAGAGCTTGTCCTCTTCTAGTCTTAAAACTATCAGAGAAAGATACTCGAGGATTAAAGATCAAGGATTTGAGAGCTGTTATAGGTATGTCCCCAGCTCCATGGCAACAAATAAGTTTGTTCTTTGTAGAAGAAAAAACAATTAAACTGTAAAACGATCTAACAGATTGCTAGTGTCCGATAAGGACCTATCTAATTAATCGACCTCATGTATAATAGAAAAGCAGCTAGTCAGTATATTCCTTATAGACTAGGGTCATTAGTTCAAGTAAACCTTATCAAGTGATATAACTGAGTAGTATAACTTATTCACCAACATTACGATAAACTTTTAAAATAAAGTATAACATATATGATAAACTATATAAGAAGCCTTTTTTGGTTGTGTTCTCAGGTTTTAGGTAACCATGCATCACTGAAACAGAGTATATGGAGTAGCTAGTCAGGTTTAGCTAGTCAGGTTGAAGAGAACAAGAGTCTCATCTTTTGTATAACAAATTCCTGGGATAGCAACATAGGGGCACTCGTGATGAAGAAAGAAGTCATTGTTCCGGATTTAGGGCTCTTTTCTTTTTCATTACATGTTCTACGTTTTGTGGGGACAAAATCCAGGTGAATCCTGTAGTAGGGGATGGGGAAGCATCTTGGTTCATGCGATCAGTTAGTTTAGTTTTAAGAGTCAATATAGTTATATTGTATATTCAAATCATGTAAGGAGTGCTGTTGAAAGTATGGGATGAGGAGTTCTCCTGTATGGCGTGATTGTGGCTGTGCAAAAAGTCAAATGCAGTATTTGTTACATTACTTCAATGGCCAGTGTTGGAGTTAGTTCAAAAGGTGATCAATAGTTCAGTAGTGCGTTAGCATCCAAACTCTATCTACGAGTAGACCGCAATCAGGTGACAAGGATGTTTAAAGTTGATAAATGTAAAGTTATGCACTTGGGGACTAAGAATATGCATGCATCATACATACTACTGAGGGGTACAACTGGGGGAATCAATGGTGGAGAAGGATCTGGGGGTTTTGGTAGATCATAAGCTCAATAATAGCATGCAATGCCAAGCTGCAGTTTTCAAAGCGAGCAAAGTCCTTCTTGTATTAAGAGAGGTATGGACTCCAGAGAGAGAGAGATATAATTTTGCCCCTGTACAAATCATTAGTAAGACCTCATCTGGAATATGCAGTTCAGTTTTGGGCACCAGTTCATCAAAGGGATATCAAAGGGATATCGGGGAACTGGAGAAAGTGCAGAGAAGGGCAACCAAACTGATAAGTGGCATAGAGGAGCTCAGCTATGAGGAAAGATTAGAGGAACTGAATTTATTCACTTTTGAGAAGAGAAGATTAAGGGGGGATATGATCACCATGTATAAATATATGAGGGGTCCATATAGTGAACTTGGTGTTGAGTAATTCACTTTACGGTCAAAGGGGCACTCTTTATGTCTAGAGGAAAAGAGATTCCATCTCTAAATACGGAAAGGTTTCTTCACAGTAAGAGCTCTGAAAATGTGGAATAGACTCCCTCCAGAGGTGGTTCTGGCCAGCTCAGTAAATTGCTTTAAAAAAAGTCTTGATTCTTTCCTAAATGTACATAATATAACTGGGTACTAACCTCTATAGGTAAAGTTGATCCAGGGAAAATCTGATTGCCTCTCGGGGGATCAGGAAGGAATTTATTCTCCTGCTGTAGCAAATTGGAGCATGCTTTGCTGGGGTTTTCCCCTTCCTCTGGATCAACTGTGGGTAAGGGATTGTGTATATGGGATTGTTTTTTTTTTTTTTTTGGTTGAACTAGATGGACGTGTTTTTTTTTTTTCAACCTGACTAACTATGTAACTATGTTCAAATGCCAGGATTTTGCTCAGCAGAAATGCCAAAGCTATAGAGGACAGCTTCCTTGTTATCAATGGTTCCTAAGGAAGCGGCAAGTGCTAGCACCCGCCACATCCTAAGCAACTAGCAATATCATCTGGCCCCATTACTTTACTGGCTGGGTATCCCAAAAAAGGGACAGGGTTAGCGTGACATCATTGACCAAATATATCTGTTTAATCATGGGCACAGCTGAGAAATGAAGTGTGTAGCCACGGTGTGGTTTGTCTGCAGGAACCGCTGAGTCTCAGACAGAGGTCAGAGCCAGGATTCTGGTAGGAGGAATGATAAACTCTGGATCAGTGGAAGTTTCAGAATCTTGTGTGTCAAATGAATTGGAAGGTGCATCTGCTCTAGAATTGGCAGGCCCTTCCAAGAGGTAACACCTTTCTTCTAGTGCCAGCTTTACAGCGAGTAATTCTTAATCTCCTTAAAAGTTTTTCTCTGCTGGGGAAAACTTCTTTGAGAAAAAGGCACATGGGTGCCTGGAAAAGAATTGCACCCACTCTTACGATGGAGGTATTAACTTCAGTGGAGAAGAGCTTGGTAATGTCCACCCATAAGAGCGCAAGACCAGAAAGGAAGGCTTGTTTTAGAGCTTGAAGTGTTTCTACTGCTTTAGGGTGGATGGTTTTTGAGATCAGCCTTCTTCAGTCTTACTAAAGGCTGGGATTGTGGTGTCAAGCGGAGTAGTTGTGAATGGACTGCATAGTTTATGAAGCCCATCAAGTGCTGAGTAGCCTTGAGGCTACTTGGCAAAAGCCAGCTGGTGATAGCACCAACCTTTTCTTTTCAGAGACTCTTTTGCACTTTTGTGTAGAACCCATCGTTTCCAAGGTTCTGTTATGCTGTCTGTGTGTAGAAAGATCTGAAGAAAGGACGAAAATGTCATCCAGATAAACAATAACACAGTCATAAAAAGGTCCAAAAAGATCTCATTCCAAAAATACTGGAAAACTGCTGCTGGAGCTTTACAGAGGTCAAAGAACATTACAAAATACAGTATATTATTAGTGGCCATCCCACGTGTTGAATTCTGTTTTCCATTCATTGCCTTCCTTTATGGAATTAGTTAAAATGTTACTAAACCCAGGACCCTGCATTCACTATATCTGGTCTCCCACATTACACATAACATGAAAATGCAATTATTTTAGTAAATATAAACTGCTAAATAACTTTTCTCATCAGCAGTATATAGCAGTCTTATGACTGCCATCAGTGTCCAGTTAAAGCTTGTAGGAGGAGTTTTAATTCTACTCTGATTGTCCTATGAAGCTACATGACCCCTGACCCTCTCTCTGGACAGTGCTGATTGGCCCTATGCTGATCACATGCACCCTCCCAATAAACAAAAATTTTCTAGCAATACACACCAAACTGAGCATGTGCACAGTGCCCCAAGGCTCTGTACTATCAGCAGATGGAATGGGGACTGTTGAAGAAGGGGAGGATCAGAGAAGACAGAATCAAACATCCTTTTTACACAATATGGAGGATTAACTCCTTAGGTTCCACAGTGAGTATAACAAACATGCTTTACTGCATATACAGACTGGTTTTACTGTTGTGGGTTTAGTAACACTTTAACTCCTTCCAGGTCTAATTTTTTGAACAAGAGATGGTCAAACAGTTCTGTAATGAGTGGTGATGTTTATTTGTTAAACACTTAAGCATGCTCACTATAAATGTCAGAGAAAAATATTGTTCTTTGCAAATTGTATATGCAAATTAGGAAATATTTGCACTTAGCGCTCAGTCACTAATAGTCTTAATTCAACTTGTGATTATACTAATAAAATATAGACACAAAGTTCATTCTGTAATCTTCACAGTGCTGTTGTGAAAAAAATGAGTGCCAAGAAATGGAGCTGATAAGTTTAGCTGGTCGTGTTAATTAGCTACACCTGACTTGACCTGCTCACCCAGCTTGCGCTTTGGTTTCCCTAATTATGTCTCCTAGCTTACCAAATTTACCCTGTTTCTGGATTATTTTGCTTGGCCTCTATTGGCTCTACTGCTAAGGCCCCTTTCACACTTATACGACTTGTCCCACGATTTTGTACTGCTCCATGATTTTCAATGACTACCATTCATATTGGCATGACTTTAAGTTGTGCCGACTTGAAAGTAGTCCCTGCACTACTTTGGTCCAACTTCCATGCGAGTTGTACTCCATAGACCTCAATGTTAAACCCTCAAGTAGCATGCAAATCGTACCTATATAATATAGACATGATTTCAGTACGACTTTGTAAGCACAAGCCTCACACCATGTACAGTACCTGACTGCGAGATTGTGTTTCACTGCGACAGGGTACTGTGCATGTCGCGCTCATCGGGAAAGGAAAACTTTTTTTTTCCTTTCGCGATGAGCGACAGGCAGTGCTGAGAGCTGTCTGATATGAATCATGAGGGGGAACGCAGCGCCAAGTTTTAAATGATTAAAACGGCGTGGGTTCCCCCCCAGGGGCATACCAGGCCCTTAGGTCTGGTATGGATTGTAAGGGGAACCCCCCTACGCTGAAAAGTCGGCATGGGGGTCCCCCCAAAATCCATACCAGACCCTTATCCGAGCACGCAGCCTGGACGGTCAGGAATGGGGGTGGGGACCAGCGAGCACCCCCCCTCCTTGACCGTACCAGGCCGCATGCCCTCAATATGGGGGGTGGGTGCTTTGGGGAAGGGGGGCGCCCTGCGGCCCCCCCACCACAAAGCACCTTGTCCCCATGTTGATGAGGACAAGGGCCTCTTCCCGACAACCCTGGCCGTTGGTTTTCGGGGTCTGCGGGCGGGGGGCTTATCGGAATCCGGGAACCCCCTTTAATAAGGGGGCCCCCAGATTCCAGCCCCCCACCCTTTGTGAATGAGTATGGGGTATATTGTACCCCTACCCATTCACCTAGGGAAAAAAGTGTCAATGAAAAAACAGTACACAGGTTTTTAAAGTTTTTTATTAAGCATCTCTGGGGTCTTCTTCCGAATTCGGGAGTCTTTTTCCGACTTTGGGGGTCTTCTTCTGACTTCGGGGTCTTCTTCCGACTATGGGGGTCTGTCCAGCGTCTCCTCCCGGTGTCCTGATCTTCTGCCGGCTCCTCCGCTATCTTCTGCCGCTCTTTTGCTAGTGGTGGCCCGGACTTCTGCCTACTGCCTTCTTGTCTTCTTCCCTCTTCTCTTCTTCCGATGTTGACACAACGTTCTCTCCCGCTGGAATTCTGTGTGCGAGCCGCGCGATCACTTATATAGGCGGTGACCCCGCCCCCTTATGAGGTCACAGTCCTGGGGCATGCTGAGACTGTGCCGTCATAAGGGGGCATGGTCAACATCACCCAATGACCACGCCCTCTTATGACGGCACAGTCCCAGCATGCCCCGGGGACTGTGAGCTCATAAGGGGGTGGGGTCACCGCTTATATAAGTGATTGCGCGACTCGCACACAGCATTCCAGTGGAAGAGAGCGTCGTGTCAACATCGGAAGAAGAGAAGAGGGGACAAGACAGCGCAGAAGACCGGGCCCCCGCTAGCAAAAGAGCGGGAGAAGATAGCGGAGGGGCCCGGCAGAAGAACTGGACACCGGGAGAAGAGGTCGAACATCGGAAGAAGAGACCGGAGAGAGCGGAGAAGTCAGAAGAAGACCCCTGAAGTCGGAAGAAGACCCCTGAAGTACGAAGAAGACCCCCGGAGCTGCCTAATAAATTACCATGTACCACATACTCATTCACATAGGGTAGGGGGCCGGGATCTGAGGGCCCCCTTATTAAAGGGGGCTCCCAGATTCCGATAAGCCCTCCACCCGCAGACCCCTACAACCAACGGCCAGGGTTGTCGGGAAGAGGCCCTTGTCCTCATCAACATGGGGACAAGGTGCTTTGTGGTGGGGTGGCCTGCAGGGCGCCCCCCTGCCCCAAAGCACCCACCCCCCATGTTGAGGGCATGCGGCCTGGTACGGTTCAGGAGGGGGGTGCTTGCTTGTCCCCACCCCCTTTCCTGACCGGCCGGGCTGCGTGCTCGGATAAGGGTCTGGCATGGATTTTGGGGGACCCCCACGCCGATTTTTCGGCATAGGGGGGTTCCCCTTACAATCCATACCAGACCTAAGGGCCTGGTATACCCCTGAGGGGAACCCACGCCCGTTTTTTATTTAAAATTTGGCGCGAAGTTCCCCCTCTTGATTCATACCAACTACTGTATGTTTTCATTTGTTAATGCCAAAGTTGTGGCAAAGTTGTACAAAGTAGTACTGCTCCCAAATCGCAGTAAAATCGTGACAAAATCGCGGTAAAATTGCGGCAAAATAGCCGCCGCAAAATCGCAGTAAAATCGTGCGACCTTGAAGTCGTATAAGTGTGAAAGGGGCCTTAGGATTCAGAACTCAACAGCTCAAGCTGAGCATAAGTGCCTGAGCCAGTGGTGTGATTCCCCCCACATAGACTAGCTTGTTCTATTTGTGAATCAGACAAATCCTACCTCAATTCAAGGATTGATTTTGGACATATTTTGAGGATTATCTACCTTTAACAAAAGGTATATACACTGTACTGTGAGGATCATGGATGGCAACTGTGAGTTGATTCAGATCTCCCTGCCTGATCCCTGTGGGTACACTTGTACTTATCTTCCAATTTCAAAATAACTCTCAGTATTTGAGGGCCACTGGGGTCTGGTAAGCAGGCTCTGTGCACATGGTGTTGGAAAGTTGCATCTGAGTAAGCTTATTCTGTTTGACATTAGTTCTCTTGACGTGAGTTCTTTATCTTTTTAACTTTATATTCTAATAACTGATTTTACACCATTGGGAGCTTTTTCCCATTTATTTTCACATGCAGCATGTGCCATATGAGGAGAACTCTGGGAGACTGCTCGAGTTCTGAATAGTTTTTTCAGCCTGAAATCTGCTGATGCCTTGGTTCCATCTAGAGCGATTTTGGCCACTCAGTGAAAGAAGGGCATCGACCGTAAATTTGGTAAGCAGCCTCTGTTTTTTGCACTGATGGTGAGCTGCGCTTTTTTCCATCCTTTGACACTAATTTTTTCACACCAGCAGACTAAAGAATGCAGTATAGTTAGTGTTATATGGAGCTCCAAATGGAGTAATCCTTAGGGGTATAGTCTGTGGCTGTAATATCTGGATTGTGATGTATCCATAAGTTGGGTGGTTGGAAACTACAGGGGTATTAAGGGTTAAAAAGGAAGGTAGCCATCCTTCAGAGTGTGTTCAGAACTCTGCAAGACATGTAAGAGAAAAAAAAGTGAGGGGGAGGCGCCAACCTGAGTGTAGTAGTAAAAAGATGACTTTAATAGGATAAGATTAAAAACACTTACAAGATGATATAAGATGCATGCTCGTCAAAGTAAAGTGCAGTCCTGGCATTCCACATGGCTCTGCGGGTCCCACCGCTGTTTCAGGTAGCTGGAAAGAATAGGGAGGCTGGCTGGAATGGATCACAGTGTTTCTCCAGGAACCAGGAAGCTCCACGCTGACTCAGGCATGACGTCACTGGCGTCTGATTGGACCAAGTCAGGGGTGGAATTTTGGCAATCAGGGCTGCAGTGGTGAAGGCTACGCGCTCGGAGCTGGCTGCTAATTATATTGGCCTCTAGAAGGAGCAGCCAGCTCCGAGTGCGTAGCCTTCACCACTGCAGCCCTGATTAAAAGATTCCAGCCCTGCCTTGTCCAATCAGACACCAGTTCCTGGAGAAACATTGCGATCCATTCCAGTCAGCCGCCCTATCCTTTCCAGTTACCCAGAACAGCGCTGGAACCCGCAGAGCCATGTGGAATTCCAGGACTGCACTTTACTTTGATGAGCATGCATCTTCTATCATCTTGTAAGTGTTTTTAATTTTATCCTATAAAAGTCATCATTTAATACCACACTCAGGTCGGCCCCTCCCCTCCCTATTTTTTTCCATTGAAGACTACAAAATGGACTTTGTATCTATATTTTTTTTAGTATGATCACTAGCTGATTGTTTGTGAGATGTTTATTTGCTAAGCACTAGTGCCTTTTCATTTATTAACCCTCACAGATTTATCCATTTTGAATGTGTTTTTTATGGTTATGGCTTTTAAGACCCAATAAACTATGCATTGACCTTTGGCCGTTCGGAGAACAACCAAATTATGTGGTCATTCGACCATTTGTTTCGCCCGCCCTAATCTAGACGGGCACCCGGAAGTGACGTCAGGCCACAAGCTCTCTGCTCGTTTTTTTATCTTGTTTTTTTATGTGAGTACCTTTAAAGCTGTAACCCCAATAAATTACCCAGTGTTTACATACTTCACTATTTGGGTCCCCCTTTCCTTTTTACTTCATGCTTACGGATTTGGGAGACTGTCCACTGCTACCGAGGTACACAGAGGCAATATAGCACTGTATATCAGGTTACCAAGGCACATTAGGACACCAACCCCATCAATGTTAGATAAGAATACTAGGCGATAGTCACTGCAAGATCCAGGATTCACTCATCACTATTTACATCACGTTGTTACCTTACAGAGGTAAGGTAAGGAAGGAGCCACTGCACATTGAGGTGTTTATACACTGAAGAGGATTCACATCACTTATTCACTGAAAGACTGTATCTGCACAGATTGTCACTTGGAGCACAGCACTTATTTATTGCACTTTATCTATCAAGTTTTTCTGGATAAAAACTACTGTGTCAGCATTAGTACTTTGATCCTATTTTTCTATGCCATTTTTTTAAATTTTCTGTGCACGTTGCATTCTATGCGATTATGTACATCATCAAGTGTGGCAAAAACACCAACCATTTGGGTACCACATGCTTGACAGGGCATTCAAACTCCCACCACTCAGCCCATTGGCAAGAGCACCTAAAAGCCACACAAAAGGGGCACAAATCTGTCCCTTCTCCTTACTCACATCAGTCTGTCCCTGCTTTACCTCATGACCTCTCAGCAGCGTCCACTGACTGGGATGATGGTATAGCGCAGGGTGTCCCAGGTCTGCAAGCAGCACACCACCAGCTGTAGACTATAGCCGGCAAATTTCTCTGCCCCATCTGCTGCAGTGGAAAAAAAATACAGTCCCTGCCAAACAGGTGCAGGAAAATTGTACTTTGGGTGTTAATTGTGCCCATGAAACCTACACCAAAAACATTCTTCCAGATGAAATAAACACCCACAACACTAGGCAGCCTAGCAGTCCTGCAGAGATTCCATATCCCAAAAACACTTACTCTGTGACATCGGCTTTAGGGGCTTCATAGCTGAAGGTAATCCAGGACTGATTAATTTTGATAAAAGTCAGACGGTCCACGGAGTCTGTGGACAGACGCGTTCTATGATCATTAACAAAACCTCCAGCAACACTGAATGCCCTTTTAGAAAGCACACTGGATGCAGGGTAGCCCAGCAGCTCAATAGCATACTGGGCAAGTTCTGGCCAGTGCTCTATTCTCATGACCTAGTAAGGCAGTGGATCGTCGACTGGAAAGCTCACCATCTCTGTTTTCGCTCCTAGATAATCATCCACCATGTGATGCAGACGCTGCTGAAGGGATGTGGAAGCTGACAGCCCTAGGTGGCGAAGACTAAAAAAAAATTCAGAAATGCATCACTTAGGCTGTTGCCTTCTCCACCGATCCTCTCTTTACCAACAGAAGCCTCAAAACTATGTTTTCAAAGACACTGTAACCTACCAGAGCTGGGAAAAGCATTTGATAAACTCCTCTTTAAGGTGTCCTCAAGAGATTTCATCTTCTGCACTCTCTGTGGAGACAGAATGAGTTCTGAGTCTTTCCCCTTATAACAGTGGTCAAGGAGGGTTGCCAACCAATACACCCTGTTCCAAAGTATTATGCAAATTCTATTTCAGTGTCACAAAGATTGTTTTTCAGTTTAACTCATGGATAGCATTGTGTCTCAGGGCTCTTTTGATCACTGAAAACAATCTCGGACACCTGTGATAATTAGATTGCCAGGTGAGCCCAATTAAAACTTCTAAAGGAGGGTGTTCCACATTATTAAGCAGAGGACCATTTTCAAGCAATTTGGGCAAGAAAAAAAGATCTCTCTGCTGCCGTAAATAGTGAAATAGTTCAATGCCTTCGACGAGGTATGAAAACATTAGATATTTCACGAAAACTTAGGCGTGATTATTGCACTATTAAGAGATTTGAGGCTGATTCAGAGCACAGACTGGTTTCATGCAGATAAAGGCACATTGAGGAAGATTTCTGCCAGATCCATGCATCGGATCAAGAGAGCAGCTGCTAAAACACCATTACATAGCAGCAAACAGATATTTGAAGCTGCTGGTGCCTCTGCAGTCCCACGGACATCAAGGTGTAGAGTCCTCACAGAGTCTTGCAACTGTGCATAAACCTTCCATTCGGCCACCACTAACCAATGCTCACAAGCAGAAACCGCTGCATTGGGCAGAAAAATACATGAAGACTAATTTTCAAACAGTCCTGTTCACTGATGAGTGCCGTGCAACCCTGGATAGTCCAGATGGATGGAGTAGTGGATGGTTTGTGGACGGCCACCCTGTTCCAACAAGGCTGCGATGTCAGCAAGGGGGTGGTGGAGTCATGTATTGGGCCAGAATTATGGTAAGAGAGCTGGTCGGCCCCTTTAGGTGTAAAGATGACCTCTGCAAAGTATGTGGAGTTCCTGACTGACCACTTCCTTCCCTGGTACAGAAGGAAGAACTATGCTTTCTGTAATAAAATCATCTTCATGCATGACAATGCATCATCTCATGCTGCAAAGAATACCTCTGCATCAATGGCTGCTATGGGGATAAAAGGAGAGAAAGTCATGGTGTGGCCTCCATCCTCCCCTGACCTCAATCCTATTGAGAACCTTTGGAGCATCCTCAAGCAAAAGATATATGAGGGTGGGAGGCTGTCAGGGAAATAGCCGTAGGAGAACTGGCAATAGTGCCAGTTGTTAGAGAACTAACAGCAGGAGAAGGGCTTTAGGGCCCAGTATCTCTGGCAGGAGAAGGACTTTAGGACCCAGTATCTTTACCAGCAGGTCACATGGGCCTATATAAGGAAGTCTGCTAGTGTCTGCAATTGCTGGTTTGTCTTCAGCCTTCCTGTGTTCCTGAGCCTCTGTACAATTGCTGTTTGGATCCCCCATTGTGACTCGGCTTGTCCCTGACCTATCTGATCTGCTCTCCTGGTTTGACCCCCTGGCTTGCTTCACCGACTTGTCACCTTCTCTGGTACCTGATCCTGGCTTGTATCATGGACTTTGCTACAGTTATCTGTTCCTGCCTGCTTCCTGATACCAGACCTTTGGCTTGTCTCCGTTTCTGCAACCTGCCTCTTCCTCCTGCCGGATCTACTGTGTTTGACCCCTGGCCTGGCTTCCACTACTGTTCCTTGTGCACACCTTGCCAAGTGTTACCGAGGATTCCTGGAAACTTTAGCCCAGCTGTGTTTCCTGTACTACCCAGTGTTCTTCAGGTATCCACCAGCTCTTCTCTCCTGGATCCATCTGGCAACCTGTGCTTCTCTGGGCACTACACCCTCTATACACAACTTCAGGGATGTACTGCACTCAGCCGCAAGGGGAGCCATCTCAGCATTTCGGCCTCCAACCAGGTACGTGACAGAGGCAGTTTACATCCAAACAGCAGCTCTGGGAGGCTATTCTGACATCTTGCGAACACATTCAAGCAGAAACTGTACAAAAACTCACAAGTTCAATGGATGCAAGACTTGTGAAGCTGCTATCAAATAAGGGGTCTTATGTTAAAATGTAACGTGACCTGTTAAAATGTTTAAAAAGTTAAAATGTTGTTCAAAGTTTGATTGAAATTGCTTTTGATTTCAGTAAATATGCTGCAAATACAACAAATGACAATTTTCAGTTCTTTACAACCTATAAAGTGTTTTGAAACTTACTGTGCGTAATAATTTGGAACAGTGCATTGTAAGTTTTTTATTTTGAAAAAAAAAAACTGTTATCATTAGGAGGTTTGTTCAATAAAATTTGAATTGTACTCTTAATAGTTGATAACATGAGAATTATGCTGACTGTTGTTTACATCAATTATTTAGGTAAATGAGAAAAATATCACTGGCATAATAATTTGGAACAGGGTGTAGTGATCCTTTCCCTTTACATCACGTATTCTTGGGTCCTTTCGCAGGCTTTGAAACATGAAGGAGCCCATGCACCGCAAATTTGCGGAGGCAAGAGAAGCAGACTTTTTGGGGTCACTGAGGATTACAGTATCTGGAACTGCCTCCTCCCAGCCACATATTACTCCCAAGAGTTCTGGGGATGGGAAACCATCTCTTACTGTTTGACGAATGTATTCTTCTTCAGTGCCTCCAAAACTGCCAGAATCTCTCTCTCTCTCTCTCTCTCTCTCTCTCTCTCTCTCTCTCTCTCTCTCTCTCATACTCACACAGGTACTCGTTGATGGCCCTCTGCTGCATGTGCAGCTGCTGCAGCATTGCCAAAGTCGAGTTTCACCTGGTGGGGATGTCACAAATCAGGCAGTTTACGGGCAGGTGGAAGTCCAGCTGAATCTCAGCCAACCGAGCATTGGCTGTGTATGATCGCCTAAAATGGCTACAGACTCTTCTGGCCTGCTTATTATGCTCCTATTTAGGAAACGCTGTACACCAAATTGAGGACATGTGCCAGGCATGGTACATGTGTCAATTTTTCCTGTCTAATGCCCCGTACACACGGTCGGATTTTCTGATGGAAAATGTCCGATCGGAGCAAGTTGTCGGAAATTCCGACCGTGTGTGGGCTCCATCGGACATTTTCCATCGGATTTTCCGACACACAAAGTTTGAGAGCAGGAGATAAAATTTTCTGACAACAACATCCGATCGCGTCAATTCCGACCGTGTGTGGCTTGTTCCGACGGACAAAGTGCCACGCATGCTCAGAAGAAATTCCGACACGGAACAGCTCGTTCTGGTAAACTTAGCGTTCGCAATGGATACAGCACTTTCGTCACGCTGCAATGTCAAAAATGGTTTAATACAGCGCACTCTCTTCTTCTTTATAATGTGAGAAGAATTAAGTAGTTTTGCTGCTCATATTCACACACACTTCTCAAAAACTTTTTTTTTTGTTTTTTTATTGGGATTCCCTGAATATATTGTTATTTGTCACATCTGACATAATGTTTTTTTTTTTTATTTTTTTTTTTTTGGTATTTTAAGCCATTTTTGTTTTAGATTTTATGTTTGTATTTTTTCCAAGGCTGATCTTTGTTCAATGTTATTTTTATTTTTACTCCAGACTATTTTTGTGTGTGTTTTGTGTGTCAAGTTACCACAACACCATTGATATCTTTTATTATTTAATCTCAAGGAGATTGTTTGGTGTTGGTGTCCCTTGTTCATTTCACATTGTATATTTGAAAAGTACCTGAATCCTCACAAACCAACTGTCCTTTTTGAAGTAAAACACACATAGGCAAGTATAATTCAAAACAAAATTCCTTTATATAGGGCTCAGAACCAAACAAAGAGGGAGGCAACACTGGATCAACAGGAGAAATTAGCGAAGCCTGGGACCCCCACGGCAGACATCAATTCTTGAACATCAAAATTGGTGGCCTGAGGAGTCCATATGTAAGGGAGGGCAGTCTGGTCCAGAATTTGCAGAGATCCGGAAAGCAGCAGATGACATCTGTGTCCCCAGGCTGTGGTACCACAAGAGGCTGCATCTTTTGGCTGACCAGACTGAACCCAGGGTCCTCACTTTCTGGTCTTCCTTCCACGCTTCCTTCCGTGCTGTGGCTGTGCTGTTAGAGATGTGGCAGGAGGAGGAGTAGGACCTGGAGGAGAAGGAGGAGGAGGAGGACCTGCAGGAGGAGGAGGACCATCTGTGAGTTCGCAAAGGTGTGTCTGAGCTGTAATTTGGCCCCTCATACCTTTGTTAAAAGCCTCCAATGTGAGCGACTCACACATGAGTTGTTGTCCCTCCTCCATCCTCTGCATTTTTGAGGCAATGATGGCAGCAATGTCCTCCTCCACGGTGTGTGGTGCTTCCAGGGCCTCTGTAGCCCTCCAAAAGAGTCCTCTGGTAGCCTCGTCTAGGGCACTCCTCCTCCTGTCACTTTCTCTTTCCAGGTGTTGGGGAGGGACCTGCAGATCAGGCAGCCGGCTCGGCCCGGCCACCTCCTGGCAGAGACTTCCCTGTGTATGAAAAAGGGACATGGTTTTATTTTTTGCTTCATCAATCACAATCCTAAATTAGTACTCCCAACTAACATCTAGTTAACATCATTGATTGGACAAGCAGAAATATTTCGAGGAATGCTATACCTGGCTCAAGCTGGGCTCCTACACATGTTGCCTGGAAGGCCCAGGTTGGGCATCAGAAGCCTCAGCCGGGGGGGGAGGAAGCGTGGAAGGAAGACTGGAGAGGGATGACTTGGGTTCAGTCTGGCCTGCCAGAAAATGCAGCCTGTTATAGTACCACATCCGTGGGACATAGATGTCATCTACTGCTCCAGATCTCTGTGAATCCAGGACTTTCTGGCGCTCCCTTACATATGTGCTCCTCAGGCCACCAATTAAGATCTTCAAAAATGTGATGTCTGCCGTGGGGATCACCAGCTTCACAATTTTACACAATTGCTCCAGCGCTGCCTTCCTCTTTGCTTGGTTCTTGTAATGTGGGTTGTTAATCTCCCACAGACATGGCAGCTTCCTTAACATATCAATGAATAGTGACATGAAGTCATTGTCTTTCAATAGCATATCCATGTTCACTGCAAGACACAACACAAGACAAAGCCTAATGTCAGACAAAACTCTCCTAACCTTGTTACAATATAGGCCTCAATGTAGAAGCAGTATAGGCACAAGTTTGTCTCTTACCTTCGTTCTTACGATCGGCGTGTCCAATGCTCCTTCCTCCGCTCACAGATCGTATGTAATACGCACGTGTGTTACGCTTTATATACACTGCGCATGCGTGTAACTCCGCCCGCCCCTGATGTTCTTTCTATTCTATTCCGCGCCCCTTTTCATTTGGCGCAGTGGGGGAAGAGCACATGGCGGAGTCACAGCAGGTGCGTGCTAATTACAGGAACGAGGAGGAGGAAAGCCCGGATCCAGACACGTCCCGATCCAGAAGGAGATGATTTAAGGCCACAAATATGTCCTTTGGGGAGATGTTGGAGATGGTCGACATCCTGAAGAAGGCCGACTATGATGGAAAGTATGGGCCTTACCCCAACCCCAATATCAGAAAGGCCAAGATCAAGGCGAAAGTGGTCAAAAGTCTTTACAGGAATTTGGGGGTACGACGATCGAAAGATCAGCTCAGGAAGCGGTGGTCAGACCTGAAATTAAGAGAGCCCGAGCAGTACAGAAAGATCCGGAGAGTGCTGCAAAAAAGTAAGTAGTTGTGCTGTGTTCCTATTCTTTTTGTCTTTCTTACGTTCGTGCTGCTCCATATGCTTTTCTTAATTGTACAGTTTAAAATGTCGATTTTAATGTTCATGGGCCCATTATTCGTTCGTATCAAAATTTTTTTGGACCCCTCTAAAACACCATTGTTTAGACCATATACATTTTCAGACATTTTTTAGGGCCTACTTGGATGCAAAATATTTGGTGGTGTAGATGGGTTTGTTACTAGAATTAAATGCAAACTAGATTCTGTGTAAGGAGAGGACACTCAGCAGCTGTTTTCACATCTGGACACTGGAGCACTAATGTGGGACACAAGAACACCATTTTTATTAGGGGCAGGCACACAGGTGCTCCAGTGTATACTATGGGGGGGTCTCCATCTGTGAAGCTTGTACTAAACAGGTAAAGTATTGCAGGTTGACAAAGGCCAATAAAAAAGCGACATCTTGGAACTCTGCTAAAATAGACAATTGTACCCCACTTCCAAGCAATGTTTCCTATTTCTAGTTCTGCCATCAAATATCTGTGTGCTAATTATACCATTTTTGTTTTACATAGGGGAGAAAAGACTCGGAGGACACCCCTCATCCGAGGAGACCACAGACCCCCCCACCTATGGAAGAAGGTGAAATACCCCCTACCCAAGCAGAGCAGGAGGAGGAAGAAGATGTGGTGGAGATTGGCACCACAACAGGTGAGTGTCTGCGACCACAGACTCAGGTAAGAGATGGATGGTGGCAGATTTTTGATACCTGTTTTTGTTTGGTTTCTCTCTTTTTAGGTGATCGTGATGTTAGGGATCGAGATCCTTTCACATCTGAAAGTGCCCAGATTCTGATCGGGGAGATAATGGGGTGTAATGTAGAATTGCAAAACATCCAGAAAAAAATAAATGATGTTATTCAAAAAAAAATAACATAATTGATGTTTTGGGGTGAATTTAAAACCCCACAAAATCACTTTTTTTAGTGTGGTCCAATGTTTTAAATATATTAGCAATGTTTTGAAAAGCCGAATTTGGAGGATGCACACAGTGTGCCAACATGTGCTATCTGCCATCATGGGAGATCAATGGACGCATTTTGGGGGTGCAACCTCTTCCTCAATTATAAAGTAGCGGTGAGGAAGGGCTTGCTCCCCCAAAACACGTCCCTTGATCCCCCGTGATGGCAGCTAGCACATGTTGACATTCGTAAATTGGTGTGCATCTTCCAAATTTGGCTTTTCCTGGGGTGATTTGACCCCATCTGAACGCAATATCAAACACAGTTCCTAAATACTCATGTCTGATATTGCCTTCAAGTTTTACCATATGTGAACTTTGTAAGTTCAAGTTTTTTGTCTTTCTTGTTGGTTTTACACAGGCCTGTTTTATCTTAAATGGACATTTATATTTTTGATAATGCCACCCCAAAAATTGTTATACAACAAACATGTTGGTTTGTTTTAAAAACCTTTGGTAAATGCACATGTGATTGTGCAGGTATAAAAAAGTTTGTTAATCAAGAATGTGTGGATTATTGTCTCAACACTACAACACTTTTGGGGTGATGTAATTGCTGTTTTCAGCGAAAATGGGGGTTATTTCCTAAGGGCAAATCCTCTTTGCACTACAAGAGCATTTTCATTGCAGTTTCAAGAGCACTTGTAGTATAAAAAGTGTATACGCCTTTAGTAAATAACAGACAACAGTGCTTTGTATGAGGTTACACAATCACGCCATTTTCAGGACCCCCCCAATTTTTTTGCTTTTTTATTGGAAATAATAATAATTTCACAAATTTGAAGGCATATTGATAGCCCCCCTACCCGCAAAGAACTCCAGGTATCGTAACCGGACATCACGGGCACTCAGGGAGCATAGTTGGCCGAATGTTTCCTTAAAAAGTTATGGAGAACACAGCACGCCAGTATAATATGGTTCAGTTTATACTCCGCCATATGGATAGGTGTCAGAAATAGGCGGAACCGGCTGGCCAGGATTCCAAATGTGTTCTCCACCACTCTTCGGGCTCTGGCCAGCCGGTAATTAAAAACCCTCTGTTCCGGGGTGAGGGTCCTCATCGGGAATGGCCGCATCAGGTGGTCCCCCAGCGCAAACGCTTTATCAGCAACGAACACGAATGGGAGTCCTTCCACATTGTCCTCTGGAGCTGGCAAGTCCAAGCTGCCATTCTGGAGACGCCTGTAGAACTCCATCTGGGCAATGACTCCACCATCGGACATCCGGCCATTCTTCCCCACGTCCACATACAAGAAGTCGTAATTAGCCGACACCACCACCAACATCACAATACTATTGAACCCCTTATAGTTGAAATAGTACGACCCCGAGTTGGGTGGTGGGACGATGTGGACGTGTTTCCCATCAATTGCCCCTCCGCAGTTAGGAAAGTCCCACCGCTAGGCAAAGTGGGAGGCCACAGTCTGCCATTCCTGTGGCGTGGAAGGAAACTGTTGAGGAAAAAAAAAAATTACTATTTTTGCTCAGAAACATGGCAAGCAGATTAGGCACAAACATTATGGGGCAACCTCCAGATAGCATTAATTAAGGGGAATTTAACAACGCCAAAGTATAAGGTACACCTATCATATCCCCCCCCCCCTCTCATGGGCCATTTCTAACATTATGGGGTGTGTGGAAATCTTGGACAGGTAACCCTCTTCACTTCATTGAGAGATGAATGCCTAAATACAGGGTACTGTATTACTTGGAACAGCCCCTCCTTAGTTACACTATTGGCAGCCCACTGGACAGGTAAGAAGTGTCATAATACAAAGATATAAATACACATTGTACACATTTGAGGACATTTGGACATTCTGCTATTACCTATCAAGATAATAATAGGATACAAAAACTTTAAACAGTACCATTTGAAAGTATACAGGCAGGCTCTTGCACTACATGCTTTGGGTAATTCATCCATACATCAGAGCACAAAACAGATGGGTATAGTGTGTATGGGTTTGGCAAAGTCAGCAGATAGATGATTGAGTATAGATAGAGAATTGGGATCAGCTGACTTAGCAGTTAGGGGGAGGGAGGGTTACTAAAAATTATTTGGGGACACCACAAAAAATAAGCCTCTGCCACTCTGCCAGAATTTAAAGCTAAAATCACATTTCTAAACATTTTAGGGGGTGTTTGGGGTAAAGCACTACTATGGAGCTGATAAAATACATTGTTAAGTGACTACATGAGGTGAATATAGGGCCAGGAGAGAACATGCTGGGGAGGTTATTGAAGGCCAATCTGTATGAAGGACCTAAAAAAATAATTACATACAAAATCCTGCATGCATGAGAACAAAGGGGACATTCACAGCATATTCCAATCATGGTCATTAGGGAATGAGGAAAGAAATACAATATATTATCAAACATTAAATACAAAAAAATGTGATATTAAAGGAAAAAAATCTTACCTTCATATACTCCTTCTGCAGGACCTGTATGATGGCAGAACAGGCCTCTGGGATAATGATCCCCAGAGCCTGGGGGGAGATGCTTGTCGAGAACTTCAAGTCCTGCAGACTTCTCCCTGTCGCCAAATACCGCAGGGTAGCGACGAGCCTCTGCTCCGGAATGATGGCTTGCCTCATGCAGGTATACTGCCTGCTAATATAAGGGGTCAGCGAAGCCAACAGACGGTGAAACACGGGGTCCGTCATCCTGAGAAAATTCCTGAAATCATCAGGATTATTCTCACGGATCTCACGGAGCAAAGGCATATGAGAGAACTGGTCACGCTGAAGCAACCAATTCTTGGTCCATGAACTCCTCCCCACCCTGTTCATGGACTGGACTTGTGTCAAGGTCAGGACTCCAACACCAAGCCCCCTCACAGCACGAACTCTACGAGGAGTACGCATACGCAACATGGCTAGAAAACGGTCGGCTGCTCAGAACAAAGTAACAGAACGCACTGAAGAACAAGAATACAATGACTAATTATAGTCACGCGGAACTTGCTTGCACGCACTGAAGAGCAGATACAAACCCACAAGCACAAACTGAACGGAAGAAAACGATCTGAAAGCCACGAGTCTGAAAAAGCGCGAATTGTCTTTCCCCAAACTTTTACTAACACGAGATTAGCTAAAGGAGCCCAAAGGGTGCCGCGCTTGGTTCTGAACTGGCCTTTTCTAGTCTCGTCGTACGTGCTTGACGTCACCGCGTTCTTGGCGATGGGAAATTCCGACAACTTTGTGCGACCGTGTGTACGCAAAACAAGTTTGAGCCAACATCCGTCGGAAAAAATCCTAGGATTTTGTTGTCGGAATGTCCGAACAAAGTCCGACCGTGTGTACGGGGCATAAGGGCGGACAGGAGGTTTGTGCCATTATCAGACACCACCATTCCTGGCTCCAGCTGGCGTGGTATGAATCACCTCTGGGCATGTCCCTGCAGAGCTGCAAGAATCTCTGGTCCGGTGTGGTTCCTGTCCCCTAGACACACCAGATGAAGCACTGTATGGCACCTTTTAGCATGACTCATTGAATAGCCCTTTGAACACTGAGGGGGTACTTGAGGTTCATAGGACAATCCAGCAGAGGAGGGCATGGAGGAGGAGGGGGTAAAGCTGACAAATCTGGCATCATCACCAACTGTATGGAGACATGGGGGCACAACAAGCTGCAGCACTGAGCCCTGTCCTGCATCCTTACGAGTTGCAAGCATAGATACCCAGTGTGCTGTGAAGGAAATATATCGGCCCTGCCCATGCTTGCTGGACCACATGTCAGCAGTAACGTGGACTTTGCGGCTGACTGCCTTGCCCAACGATGCCACAACATTGCCTTCCACCTGATGGTAGAGAGTTGGAATGGCCTTATGTTAAAGGAAATAGCAACTGGGAATCTGCCATTGTGGGACAGCACATTCTGCAAAGTCACGGAAGGGGGCATAATCCACCAGGTGGAAAGGCAGAAGTTGTAGAACCAGCAGATTTGACAAGCTTGCATTTAGATGCTGGGCATGTACTGTCAAAAATTTTTTATGCACCTGTTTGATAGGTGCATAACATTGCAATTTTTGACAGCAAGGCCAATTCTTGCTTTCATCAAGAGTACCTCTATAGGGTTATGTTGTGAAGGCGCCACTGACACCCAAAGAACAATTTTTCTGCACCTGTTTGACAGGTGCATACCATTACAATTTTTGACAGCAAGGCCAATTCTTGTTTTCATCAAGAGTACCTCTATAGCAGGGATATGCAATTAGCGGACCTCCAGCTGTTGCAGAACTACAAGTCCTATGAGATATAGCAAGACTCAGACATCCACAAGCATGACACCCAGAGGCAGAGGCATGATGGGACTTGTAGTTTTGCAACAGCTGGAGGTCCGCTAATTGCATATCCCTGCTCTATAGGGTTATAGTGTGAAAGCGCCACGACACCCAAAGAACAATTTTTCAGCATTTGTTTGACAGGTGCATATCATTAAAATATTTAACAGCAAGACCAATTCTTGCTTTCATCAAGAGTACCTCTATAGGGTTACGGTGTGAAGGCACCACCGACATCCAAAGAACAATATTTCCTCACCTGTTTGACAGGTGCATATCATTGCAATTTTTGACAGCAAGGCCAATTCTTGCTTTCATCTAGAGTACCTCTATAGGGTTACAGTGTGAAGGTGCCACTGACACCCAAAGAACAATTTTTCCGCACCTGTTACAGAAGTAAAAATCCAAAGTAGGGACACCAGAAATTATCCAAAAAATCTCTAATCTTGTTCCCAGTGCACTACATTGTGACCCCTTTATACAGACTGGCCCTCCAAATCGTTGCTTACAAAATAAAGAAAGCTTGCAGGGAAAATGTCATTTTTTGGGCTTTATAAATGCAATTATTGCTGCAGCAGCTTCTATACACAGTACAGATGTGCCACTTTACGGGTAGACTAAGGGGACCCCCCACTCACTATATTGATAATAATTTTTCATTTTTATACTTAACTTTAAGAATCTATAAATCACTGTTCATTTAAAAATGAAGTTTTTACAAATTTTTTCATTTATACATGTCCCCCAGGGCAGTACCCATACACCCATAACCATTGTATGCCCAATTACTTGCATATAAGCCTTCAAAATGGGCACTTTTGATTTTTCACGTTCGGGTCTCATAGACTTCAATGGGGTTTGTTATTCAGTTTTTTTCTCGATCTTCGAAAGTTCTGGTTTGAACTGAACAGGGGGTTGTTTGGCCCATCCCTAATCCCCACTTCTTTGTGTACATGCAGCTTTGGGGTGAGCAGCTGTAGTCTCCAACCCAAGCTCATCCCTACTAAGAACTTCCAGTTTGCAACCCTGAGATATACCCAAGCAGGCAGCTACTCTGAGATTGTGTACAGATATGCAACGCTGAGCCTTTTACAGCTCTGGGGTGCTGGGTTCACTAGGGGTAATAACAGCATGTCTTATGTAGCATGGAATACTGGGCTCAGGAGGAAAGTTCGGAGTGTACAGTAGACATGCAACTGTAGGGAGGATGCAGGTTGGAGTGCGCAGAGAGTCACATAGGTGCTGGTAACAAGTTGCTGATTTAAACAATCAGGGAATCACACGTCCTAAGATGCAATTTTCTGGCTGGTATACATTGGAAGTCACAGAGGTGAAGAAAGGCTAGATATTTTCTGGAGTTTACAAGGAAATCACAGGCACAGATATACTGGTTAAAGGCTGGAGTGCACAGAGAATCATACAGGTGCTGGAATGCAAGGTAGCTGTAGTCAGGAACACAGACATGTTGTTCAAAAGGTAAGCAACACATGACCAGGTACTTTTAGGCAGAGCCTTGCCATGCATTGGCTGAGGCACTGGTGGCCACTGATTGGTTGCATGCCAATGACCTTGTAAATGGCAGAAGACCCTGTGATGAAACATGGCAAAGGTGCATATAACAACAAAAAGATCATAGCTGGTGGGAAGGACCAGCAGGATGCTGCACACAGTTCTTGAACACATCAGTACTCTTCCCAAGAAGAGCTTTGAAAATATCATAATGACTTAATGAGTAGAAGTCAATCTGGAGGTTTGGATACTCCTAGCCAGGCTGTATTTACATTCAGACTGCCATAGATAATGTTCACATGTGATGCTAAGTCTCCATGATAGAAAAAACTAGACAATGAATGAGAAGGGTGGGAAAGATGCTGGGGAGGAACGAGTTAGATGATGCTGGATGATCTCCAGCAAGCAAATAGGGTGGGCTGTAGCCATTTAAATGCAAATAATATAAATCTTCTAATTTCTTTGACGAATACATATATTCAGTGTTCTTCAGGTATATAAAATAACTTTGGGTAAAGGTACAGGAGATGCCATAGCAAATCCTGGCACTTATTATGCTTGCCCTTGCTCTGTCTCACACAGAAATGTAGATTAATTCAGTGATATGTTCAGACAAATAATCTTACCTGTAACTCCATGAATTCCTTTTTCCCCTGGATTGCCTTTTGGTCCTACTTTCCCTGGAAGTCCTGGGTTTCCTCTTTCACCTGGAATTCCAGGCTCTCCACGCACACCTCAAGAGAACATGTAACAATAATATTGACAGTCTGCAATCTGTATGCTCTAGAAATGGATACAATATATCATGTTTAAAGCGGAGTTCCACACAATAATGGAACTTCCGCTTTTCGGAACCCCCCCCCCTCCAATGTCACATTTGGCACCTTTCAGGGGGTAGGGGGGTGCAGATACCTGTCTAAGACATGTATTTGCACCCACTTCCGGCATAGACTCCCATGGGAGTCTACGCCTCTTCCCGTCCCCACCGCGCTGTCTCCTGGGAAACACACAGCTCCCAGGAGAGAGCGGGGACCATTTGGGACGCGCAGCGCGACTCGCGCATGCGCAGTAGGGAACTGGGAAGTGAAGCCGCAACGCTTCACTTCCTGATTCCCTCACCCAGGATGGCGGCGGCAGCTGCCGAGAACCGAGCGGGTTCTCGGCGTCGCCTGCCGACATCGCTGGACCCTGGGACAGGTAAGTGGCCATGTATTAAAAGTCAGCAGCTGCAGTATTTGTAGCTGCTGGCTTTTAATATTTTTTTTTTTTGGCGGTGTGGGTGGACCCCCGCTTTAAAGGATAACTAAAAGCAAATATTTTTTTTTAGCTTTGGATAGAGTGGAGACAGATTAGAATACCTGTCAGTTTTTATTGCTGTCTATGCCCATTAATGAGGTTCACCTTTTTGTCCTATTTACCATTATCATTGAAAGTGAAACTAAAAGAAAAGCCCAAATTTGGGGTTGTCCCTAGAAAAGTAATAGAGGGGAAGTCTTGCAATGGGGACACTAGTTCTGGTGACCTGGGGTCTCCAAGGAATTCCCTTAATTTGCAGGGGTTTTATGTTGTGTTCTAGTTGGCTATGAGACAGGAAGTGAAGGGAAATCTCCGCAATGGGAGACAGATGGCGAAAAAGAAAAAAAACTGACAGGGGTTATAACCCTCCGTTGCACTATCCAAAATGGGAAAAAAAAAAAAGTTTTTCCTATAGTTCTACTTTATTCATAATAAATTATAACATAATTAAAAATATTCATTTTTAAGTAAATGGCAGTGATGTAAGGTCTCTGCCCCCCTTTTGTTTACAGGAGTGTGGTCATTTTTTTTTAATTAATGGGCCCTCAATTGTGACATTATTAATAACATAATGAACATAAACAAAAAAAAAGGGATGGACAGTATAGAAAAAAGTTTAAAAGTGTGTAAGAAATTAGGAAGACCATTTAACTACTAGAAGTCAGTCTAAAGAATGCAGACTGTCTGCAGGGGCCCAAATGCCACACAGTAAGTGCCAAAGGACAGCGGGATGGGCACCAGGAGGCTACAGCACTGAAGCAAGAGCTTGTCCACATCATGCTCAGCTGGGAGTAGATGTTATCAGAAATATCATACAATCAGAAGCACATACAAGACTCTTGATTCCTTGGGGTAAAAGCAATATTAAAATGCACAGCAAAGAGCATTATCATTAAGACCCATGAAGGCATTGCTTGTTCTAAGTCAGCTGGAAACATCTTGGTTGGAACATGTTCATATATTTTTCCAGTGGAGTCATTTTAAAAAGTGGCAAAATTTCTCTTGTCTCTTTCTATACACTGTACCAATAAGAGCTGACAAATTTGTATTAAGCATTTAATTTCCTGCCAGCCTGATAAATGATAATGTAGCACCACTGCATGGGGATAACTAAATGTTTCAAAATGATGGGTATTTCAAACAAATGTTGACAAAGTTAAAGTAAAAAATCAAAAAAATTCACCTGGGTCGCCCTTTGGGCCATTAGCCCCATCTCTTCCATCCCTGCCATTTAAACCTGGACACATGGCTGGTGTTTCTGAAAGACTCAGGTCAAAAACCAGAGCCAAAACAACTAGAATGCATAGACGGTTTGTAAGAGAATTCATTGTTCAGCCGTTCAGCCTGTGAGAAAATCAAAATATTGGTTCCCCTCTTGTATTACATATATTTATTGTTCAATGCTATACTAATGAAATAGATGACTAAGTTAAAGTGATAAAATAATACTTGCCTATTTGTTGTTGTAGTCGTTTTCCTTAGTGTCTGAATTCCAACCAAACTGATATCACAACAAACCAGGTCTATGGCATCTGGTCATTTTATTTGCAAGGATATCGATTATTTTGGATTGTTTGGAACTTTGTACCTGGTGAACGAGGTCAGTGTCTATATCTTTGGAACGTGCGTGTGTTTCATACATTCTTCTTTTAGGAAAAATCTAAAAGTTTACTACTACTGCAGATAAAATAATATAAAGAAAAAAAATTGGGGTGCTGCTGATCATATAGACTCCCTCTATAACAGCATTAGAAGTGTTCTTGTGTAATAGCCCCCTTTTGCTAGGATACTATAGGTTTTATTTTGTTATTCCAGAATAATTCAGTATGCCTGAGAAGTTCTTGCAATTCCCTCTATCCAAATCTAAGAACGTAATTATGCATAATTTTTAATAATGTCCCTACCCATTGCATGCATCCTCCAATGTTATGGCCCCTAACTCCAAAACCAAAGGATCATTGATTTTTGATTACATGAAACAATATAAACTGCATATAATTATAATATATAGCCCTTAAATGGTCCAATATTATTTATGACTAATATGCTCTGTATGCTAGCTGCTCTAAAGGGGTCTCCACTCTTTAAAAAAATCCTTGGGTATGCATCTAAACAAGGTTAAAACACACCCACTTGGAAGGTATGTGATCTTTATATTTGCAGTCCGATCAAACAAATAATTCGACTCCTGTACCACATCTTTTAGAATTAAAAATGGGGGGGTTTAAGGGACTTTAAGTGAACCTGTGGCCTGGTAAGGCCAACTGTTCCATCCCTTGGGACTTTGAATGAAAATGTGGCCTGGTGAGGTCACATATTTCCATCCCTGTCATACATCAAAAAGAAGGGGGAGGAGAACAAGGGGGTAGGACTTTATATGAAGCACATGGTTGCAAAAAGATAAACGGTGAACATTGTAGAATCTTGTTGTTATGCGTTTATATTTTGATCGATTGCCACTAAATACAATCAAATAGAACAGGTATAACATGTAACAATGGTACAATGGTAACACAGAATACAGAGCATCGTACAAACAGTATCACATATATAGCAACACAGGGTTCTTCCGTAATGCTATCAATTGGTAATACAGTGTGAACGACATCAAGTAAGTAATGTCGCATATATAGCAAACAAGATTAATTCATAGTGCACCAGAGTGTAGTTGGATAAAACAGTAAACCATGGTAGTATTTGCAGGGTCTATGACATCAGTGGTCCAAGAAAAAAAGGTATATAGGTAAACCTGGTATGCAGATAATGTATGCTGTAATCATGGCGTATGGCAGCTCAACGCGTTTCGTGGCTGGAGGGCCACTCGTCAGGAGCATGCACAAGGTGTGTCTATGAGTAAAAAGATTGACCAGTTGGTTGGGTATAAATAGAGTTAAGCAATAATGGGGTAATAAACCCCTAACCCAAGGTATGGGACTTACTGAGGTTCGCATGTTGGCTGCGTGATGCCAGGCACCATAGGCCATCCGATTACGTGCCCCCAACTGGGAGCTGCGGTGGACATCTCACCCGAAATCCCCCAACAAGCGTCAACCAGAGCAGGCAATGGGACAGGGGGCAGCCTAGGTGTGCAAGGGGAAGGTGTGTGGACAATAGATGAGAGGACCCAGATAGAGGAAACTAGGAGGAGGATGACAGCCAAGGGGCTGACATAGAGTGAATGGAGAAGAGTGGGAAGGTAGAGTGACCCACCCATAGGGCCAAGACAGTGCAGTGAAAAACGAGGAAGGGATAGACAGTAACTGTTACCTGTGATGCCATTTCAGTGAATGAAAGGAGGAGGAAGGAATCCTGGACTACCGTGGATGTGTGAAGGAGCCCTCAGTGCCAGAGCCGACCCGGGAGACGCCTATAAAGGGGTCGCAGCAATGACGCCGCCGACGTCATGCCAGCGCAGCAGAGTTCAGGGGGAGGGGAAGGGGGCGGGGAGGATCCGGCGACCAGCATCCAACCCAGCGCCGCCATCCATCCCGCAATCCGCTCGCGAGCATGGCAACCACAACCAAGGACGCAGCGGCGCCCGGAATCACCGAACGTCCAATGTGGGGTGCGCGTCGTAGATGCACAGTGGCGGCGCCCACGCCTCCCCAGGCATAGGAAGCCAGAGGCAGGAGGAGGCCCGCCAGGTGCATCACAGCTCCCGGACCAGAAGAACAACATGGGCAGCAGGCAGCCGGCCGATCTCACACCGCCCCCACAACCGGGCCAAAGCAAGGCCAATTTACCCTGGGTAGGTGTCAAATAAGGGTAAAAAAGGGGGTAAAAAAGATCAATCAATCAATAAAAAAGGATGAAAAAGTACAAAGGTATACTGGTAGTCAATTATAATGGGATCACTAAAATTGAGAGGTTTGATTGGATCAAGAAAATTGTCATAGAATAAACAATTGCAATAGGGGTAATACAGTTAATAAATTAAAGCCAAACCATGTGCTTCCATCCCTGTGTCTAATATTAGAATTAAAAATGGGGGGGTTTAAGGGACTTTAAGTAAACCTGTGGCCTGGTAAGGCCAACTGTTCCATCCCTTGGGACTTTAAATGAAAATGTGGCCTGGTGAGGTCACATATTTCCATCCCTGTCATACATCAAAAAGAAGGGGGAGGAGAACAAGGGGGTGGGACTTTATATGAAGCACGTGGTGGCAAAAAGATAGACGGTGAACATTGTAGAATCTTGTTGTTATGCGTTTATATTTTGATCGATTGCCACTAAATACAATCAAATAGAACAGGTATAATATGTAACAATGGTACAATGGTAATACAGTATACATAGCATCATAGTATACATAGCATCATATAAAGTTCCACCCCCTTGTTCTCCTCCCCCTTCTTTTTCTGTATCACATCCATAAATTTGATGTATCAAAACTATTTTAATAGTGTAGGCATGGGACTTTTAAAGCACAGCATTTTTTGATAAAAAATAACATTTATTCAAATGATAAAATTAAACAACGTTCAGTTTATATTATAACAAAGCACAATAAAATACAATTCTTTAAAACCCAGTCAATCGATATTTGCAATGATTGCATATAGCAGTCTTCTTTACAGCTCAACACGTTTCTCGGACAAGGTCCTCTTCATCAGGAGATATCAATATAGACTTTCTATAAATGCCATTTAGATAGAATGACAAACTTTTAATAACCGTATTATAGCACAAAAATATAGCAATATTTAATTTAACACATTATATAATGGTATTCCCTCAGAGATGGAGATGCAAGGGCCCATATACCCACACACATATACCACCCAAAGGAGTCCCCAATATTCCCTCTCCTTCCCCTCCTCCTCCAACCTTCAATATAGACTTCTTCTAAGTAACTTTCATATGTTGCAAGGATTCCCTTTTAGTTCAATATCATAAACTTATTTTCAGAGACTTCTTCCAAATAACTTCCATATATTACAAGGATTCCCTTTTAAATCAATATCATAAACTTATTTTTTTTTTTAAATGAAAAACTTTTACCTTTTTCCTAGAGTAAAGGAGATTGGGCTGTTGTTGTTCTATGTCTTTATCCCAAAGGGTTAAGATATGATCTGACAGATTCACTTAAAGGTACTACCTGTCTATATGGGAGATAAATATTGATTTCTTTAAAAGAATTATAATACAATGGTTGTAATAGTCCTATAATGCAGATAGCACTATGACACATATAAAACATGTGTTCATAGCGTTATAATTATCTTCTATGATGTAGTGTGCAATGTGCCATAAACATTTATGTTATCACTCCTGGTGTGGTATAGGTATTCCAGTGAGCAAACTTGCAGTCCAGATTATTAGATATACCATAGTAAATCTTTATAACCCTCACCTTTTAATATTGCACAACTAGATACTATCAAGACTGCTTTATTACCAATAACTGATGCAATAACACAGTGGAAGACATTTAAAGAAAATTTTTGGGGAGCATTCATCCTAGAGAAAGTTAAAACTACTGTTGAAAAAACATACATAGGCAACTCTATAAACCAAAACTATTAAATACAGCAAGAGCCCTTATGCTCATCTTTAGGGAAGAAAACAACTACAGGAAATCTTTTTAAATTTGGGTACAGAAATTTATTTTATTTTTATTTTATTTCAGGTACTTACATAGCACCGTCAATTTACGCAGCGCTTTACATATACATTGTACATTCACATCAGTCCCTACCCTCAAGGAGCTTACAATCTAAGGTCCCTAACTCACATTCATACATACTAGGGACAATTTAGACAGGATCCAATTAACCTACCAGCATGTCTTTGGAGTGTGGGAGGAAACCGGAGTACCCGGAGGAAACCCACGCAGGCACAGGGAGAGCATGCAAACTCCAGGCAGGTAGTGTCGTGGTTGGGATTCGAACCAGCGACCCTTCTTACTGCTAGGTGAGAGTGCTACCACCACACCACTGTGAAATGGGTGTCTCCTGGCCTACTTAACAAGGCCTGAGTATACCCCCATATCTATAGCTAGATTACATACTGAATAAGATAATACTGTTGATACAACTCAAAAAAAATAGCTACTTATTCCAAATACCAATCCTGCACAAAAAGACCTTTTATAGATACTACTCACAGTTCAGGAAATGAACAGAGCTATGTCAGTAAATCAATGGAGGTCCATTTTTTTTATAATTCGTCATGCAGGTGGATTAATACAACCTGGCTGCCACATTTGCCAATAATGAATTTAAAGTTCCAGTCCCCATCCTCAGTCCCTGGGTCTCAGTCTCATAGCAGCGTTTTGACTGCTGATTAAGTGCTGAGGAGGCGGCAGGCTGAGGCTGAGAGAATCTGCAGCAGCCTTCATCAGCGCAGCTTCTGTGTATGATACAGACAGAGCCAGCACAGCACACTGTTAGTGGTATCTATAGAAGGTCTTTTTTGGCCCCAACAATCATAATGACTGAGGCTTTCTCCGCCCCACAGCCTCATGTATACATGCCGCTTGTATACATGTAGCTGCGGAGCAGGGAACGTCTCAGCCTCTTATAGTTACACAGTGAGTCAGGTTGAAAAAAGGCACAAGCCCATCTAGTTCAACCAATAAAAGAGAAAAAAAAATCATACAATCCCATATACACAATCCTATACCCACAGTTGATCCAGAGGAAGGAGAAGAACCCCAGCAAGGAATGATCCAAATTGCTACAGCAGGGGAGAAAATTACTTCCTGATCCCCCGAGAGGCAATCGGATATTCCCTGGATCAACTTTACCTATAAATGTTAGTACCCAGTTATATTATGTACATTTAGGAAAGAATCCAGGCCTTTTTTAAAGCAATCTACTGAGCTGGCCAGAACCGCCTCTGGAGGGAGTTTATTCCACATTTTCACAGCTCTTACTGCGAAGAAACCTTTACTTATTTGGAGATGAAATCTCTTTTCCTCTAGATGTAAAGAGTGCCCCCTTGTCCTCTGTGATGAACTTAAAGTGAATAACCCAACACCAAGTTTACTATATGAACCCTTCATGTATTTGTACAGGTTGATCATATCCCCCCTTAATCTCCTCTTCTCAAGATAGAATAAATTCACTTCCTCTAATCTATCCTCATAGCTGAGCTCCTCCATGCCTCTTATCAGTTTGGTTGCCCTTCTCTACACTTTCTTAAGTTCCAATATCCTTTTGTGAACTGGTGCCAAAAACTGAACTCCATATTCTAGATGAGGTCTTATTAATGATTTGTACATGGTCAAAATGATCTCTCTCTCTCTCTGGAGTCCATATATCTCTTAATACAAGAAATGACTTTGCTCACTTTGGAAACTACAGCTTGGCATTGCATGCTATTTTTAAACTTATGATCTACCAAAACACACAGATCCTTCTCCACCATTGATTCCCCCAGTTTTACTCCCAGTAGTATGTATGATGCATGCATGTTCTGAGCCCCCAAGTGCAAAACTTTACATTTATCAACAGTAAACCTCATTTGCCACCTAGTTGCCCAATTAAACAGTGCATTGAGGTCGGCTTGTAGATTGAAGACATCCTGTAAGGACGTTATTCCACTGCATAGCTTGGTGTCATCTGCAAGGAACCTCAAATGATACTTTTAATCCCAGACCCTATATCATTTATAAAGATATTACAAAATAAGTGTCCCAACACTGAACTTTGGGGTACACCACTAATAACCTTAGACCATTCAGAGTGGAATCATTAACTAGTACTCTCTGAATTCTGTCTTTTAGTCAGTTTTCTAACCATTTACAAACTGATCTTTCCAAGCCTATAGACTTTACCTTACACATTAGCCGTGTGTGGCGAACTGTGTCAAATGCTTTTGCAAAATCCAAGTATCCAAGTATACCATATCCACAGCCCCCCCTCTGTCCAATGTTTTACTTACCTCCACATAAAAAGAAATGAGGTTTGTTTGACAACTTCTGTCTTTGATGAATCCATGCTGCCTGTTGGTTAAAATATTTTTTTCCAGCAAGAATTTATTTATGTGGTCTTTTATTAAACTCTCCAGTATCTTCCGGACTATAGAAGTTAAACTAACAGGTCTATAGTTACTAGGTAAAGACCTTGATCCCTTTTTAAATATAGGCACCACATTCGCCCAAGAGTCTCTAAACTTTAGAAACAATGGCTTTGAAATGGCAGAGCTCAATTCTTTTAGGATCCATGGGTGGATGCCATCTGGTCTAGGTGCTTTAATAACCTTTGTTCTGTCTAAATATTTCTGGACCATATCACTTTTTAGCCATTGTGGATCATTTGGGGGCTGTGCCAATACCATCCCCATTATGGACATGAGCTCCCCCATGATCTTTTGTATACACTGAGCAGAAGAAGGTATTTAACAAATTTGTCTTCTCTTTGTCCCCAGTCACCCACTCTAGATTATTTTGTAAATTACCTACATGCTCAGACCTGATCTTTTTACTATTAATATATTTGAAGAATTTTTGGGGGTTTGTCCGACTATCTTTTGCAATCTGTCATTTGTTTTGAATTTTTGCATCCTTGATTTCCTTTTTACATATTCTGCTATATTCCTTGTTAAATCTTAACGATGATAGTGTTCCCTCTTTTTTATATTTTTTAAAAGCTCTTTTCTTATTATTTATAGCTTTTTTTAACTTTGGCCATGAGCCACATAGTTAAGAAAAATTAGAGTGTGAAGACGCAGTCGCAGTTGCTGCTACTGGCGACTCGCGTCTTAACCCCCCCTAGAAATTGGAAACAGTGGGACTATTCCGGTACTAAATATTGGTGTATCGTAATAATGTAAGGATAAATTGAAAAACCTCATAAAAAATATATAAATTTTAATCAAAACAACATAATAAAATTACAGTTACAATTACAATTGCAATTGCAATTATAGACATAATCACTTCATATCGTCATAAAAGGGAGATACCACACAAACAAAGCAAGTGGATTCCGCAAGCTTTGGATGGGAAGTATATATATGGAGCTTTGAATCTCGACCGGTTTCGCGGTTAAGCACCGCTTCCTCAGGAAATTAGATACCAACGATCTAAATCTAAAGTTTACCTTTAACCTCCCTGGCGGTATGATTATTTCGGATTTTAGGTGCTGAAAGCGGTACCATTATTTTGCATGGAAATTTGGCGTTTTATATTGTAGGTCTGTAAATCTTAACAATAACACACTTAAATCTGTCCAAACCAGAGTCTAGTAGATATGCCGGGTATGATAAAGTTTGAAACACAAAAACATAAATTATAATATAATAAATAAAAATAAATAATTAAAAAAAAATAAAAAAAATAGTAATAAAATAAATTTCCCCACAATTCACTATCACTCAATTCTGCAAGTGTTCTAATTTATTATCGCTGTTTTCTAGCTGGTCTAAAGCCACTTTTGACGTAAAGGGACACTTTTTGGTTGCTATGGACAATCTCCAGTTTCCAGGCAGAAAGAACAGTGTATATCATGTAAAACTGCATGCAGGGCATGGGCCAGAGCACTGGGGACAAAAGGGATGTGAAATCATTTCATACAGTACTGTAATCTGTAAGATTACAGTACTGTATGTGTTATGATTTTGACAGTTTTTTGAATTTGCTGCCAGGCTCCGCCCCCGTGCGTCGCGCCGCTCGCAGGGAACGGAGCCTGGCACGGAGAGGCTTCGGAGGAGGACGGAGCCCTCGGACACTGCGGGGGACATCGCAGGATCCCGGAGACAAGGTAAGTAACGCCGCCCCAGGATCCTGCAATGCGATCCCGAGTGTGGCTCGGGGTTACCGCTAATGGTACTGAATTTTAACCCCGAGCCACACTCGGGAAAACCGCCAGGGAGGCTACGATTGACCCAGAGCAGATCTCCTTTCTAGACTGAAATATTATGAAACAACCAGACGGGACTTTGGGCACTGACCTTTACAGAAAGCCGACTGCCGGCAATACGCTCCTGTTTGCTACCAGTGCGCACCCGAGCGCTTTGGTACGGAGCATACCATATGCTCAGTACCTGCGCCTACGCAGAAATTGCACACATGACACCGACTTCAGACTTCAAGCTAGGGCACTGCGCGAACGTCTACTGTTACGCGGTTATTCCCCCACCAATCTTCGCAAAGCTTATAACAAAGCAGCATCACGTTCTCGAACTTCCCTTCTCTTTAAACATAAGGAATCTTCCCCTCCCCAGGACACTGTGAGGTTTATTACAACTTATTCCGCACATCATAGCCTACTTCGTAACATTTTAACCAAAAATTGGCACCTTTTGGCTGAGCATTATACGCTGGCAAAATATGTACGACCCACCCCAGAAGAGGGCTCGATCCTTGCGGGATAAACTGACCTCCAGTCATTATATTTCCAAAAAAACCCTGAGAAATGGACCAAATGGCACCTTTCAATGTGGGGATTGTCCCCGGTGCCCTTGGGTCCATGAGAGCAGACATTTTGTTCTACCTAATGGAGAGCTTCTGGTCCCCCGCACATTTGCCAATTGTGCCACTAAAGGGGTGATCTACTTAATGATTTGTAGATGCAAAGCATTTTATGTAGGAAAAACGATCCGAGAGTTCAGACAAAGAATTGGTGACCATCTTTATTACTCGGAAAATAGGAAATTAACTACCATTGGCCGTCATATTGGCTTGCACCACAGATTTGACAATACGGTTGTCAAATTTCTGGTCCTTGAGGTGGTCCAGCCCAGCCCCAGGGGTGGTGATTGGGATCGCTCGGTCCTTCAGAAGGAGTCCCTGTGGATCGAGCGACTCAACGCCACCCTTCCGCCCGGCCTCAAAGAGGCAGTATCATATAGGGCATTTTTGTGAATCGGGTTCCCTTCCCCCCCTCCCCCCCTTTCCCCCCCAATTTCTCCCCCAATTTCTATTTGGGATGACTCTATGTTGTATATATTCTATTACTGATCTGTGACCTCCCCTGGTGTAGTTGGGAGATTATTAGTCCTGAGTGACATTGTAACTGTTATCATTATACGCAAAATAGAACCCATGTTGCTTTATTTCTGTAAATGTCTGTTTTTGCATATGTTTAATTATTGCTGTATAAGGACAACCTCTCTTTTTCCCCCCTTGTTTGTTTTTTTTTTTGTTTTTTTTTCCCCTTTCCTCCCCTTCCCCATCCCCCCCCCTCCCCTTCTTTTCCTCTCCCGTCTTTCCTCCCCCCTTTTCCTCTCCCTTCTCCCCCATTTTCAGGTGTTTTCCAGTGGTTGCTGGACTCAATTTTTTTTCCCTGGCGGCGGACGCATGTTTGCCCTGGCAGCCTTCTCTGGCTGCTTGTGTCTCCTGGTCTGGGAACGCGATTCCCTTTGACCGGAGTGCGCGCATGCGCAGTAGCACAATGAGGTGCACCTGCGCTGTGCGGGCAAACTGACCCAGTGATGTCAGAGGCCGCCCACGTCGGCGTGCCCTGACTTCCGGGTTGGGGAGCTCAAATGGCGGCCACTCCTGACACAGCCTCCTGACACAGAGCTGCGTTGTGTTTCGTTCCCCAACAGGTCAGTTTATCACTTCTTCTAACTCACCGCTATAGTCTTATGTACTGTGTACTGTTTTTCTCCACACGTCCAGGTCCTGCTTTGCATGCCCACTGCACCGGTCTAGCTTCTATGTTGGACTAAACTAATATTGCCCTGTGCCTTTGCTCCTGTAGCTTCAGCTGGGCTTTACTACTATCATTTTTAGTGCCTGTCATTGTACTTCTCACTCCTTATATATATTCTAGCAGGCTTGTTAACTATGGTATCTATATGTGCAACACTCTCTGCCTTATATTCCAACTACCAGCCTTTTCTCATATATTCTTATTTGTATATTTTTTTATATGTATACCAGTGGTTCATTCAGACCTTTACAATTTTACTCCTAGTTGGATTGGCTTCTATGTGATGCGCCCACTGGCCTGCTAATTTGGGTGTCCTAAGCAGTACTTTGGATGGTTCTATATGATTACTTGTACCTACAATCCCTACAAGTGGAACCTCCACAACTTATGTAGCTCATGCGTCTTATATTAACCAATGATTAGTTGGTGAGTGCTAGCACCCGTTACCAGCTATTTTTAATTATCATTTTGAGCCCTTAGCACCCCCTCCTTCCTTTGGTGGTGGTTTGGTCAGTCTATCTCCTGTTCTTCCACGCCCAAACCCCCCCTTTCCCCTCCCCTTATCTCCCCCCCCCCTTTCTTCCCTTCTCCTCCCTCCCCCCCTCCCTCCTCCCCCTTTACCCTTCCCTCCTCTCCTCCCCCCCCCTTTTTTTTCCTCCCCCTGATTTCCTTGGATCTTAGACTTATCCTCTATACAACCACTGGAGGCTCTTTATAATCTTACGGCTATGGCACACCCCCCTAGGATTCCATCGGCACTAAGATGCTTACAAGTTGGTTAATTATACTTTTATCCACCAGAGACTGTCTGTCATCCCCTGTGTCCGCCGCGGGGGGACTTTTATTGGGTTCTGCATACTTATGGAAAATGCCTGATTGGGTGAGCTTCTCCTTATTTCTACTATATGTGTATGATGTATTTTATTATTCTTGTTAAACAATGTTGCTGCAATGATTTTCTGTGTAAAAAAAAAAAAAAAAAAAAAAAATTTTTGTATATTTTGTGTATTTTTTGTACTTACCTGTATATGCTAAAACTATGTTATATCGATATTATAGATTGCTTCTCCTGAGGAAGCGGTGCTTAACCGCGAAACCGGTCGAGATTCAAAGCTCCATATATACTTCCCATCCAAAGCTTGCGGAATCCACTTGCTTTGTTTGTGTGGTATCTCCCTTTTATGACGATATGAAGTGATTATGTCTATAATTGCAATTGTAATTGTAACTGTAATTTTATTATGTTGTTTTGATTAAAATTTATATATTTTTTATGAGGTTTTTTTAATTTATCCTTACATTATTACGATACACCAATATTTAGTACCGGAATAGTCCCACTGTTTCCAATTTCTAGGGGGGGTTAAGACGCGAGTCGCCAGTAGCAGCAACTGCGACTGCGTCTTCACACTCTCATTTTTCTTAATTATGATGTTTTGGGATGATGGTACCTCTATCTACTATTAACTATATGTAACTTAGGCCGTGGTATATTCTTCATGAGCCACATAGATTTTATTGTAGCCTTTTAAACTTCTTGCCCATGGGAATATACTTTGCAGTGAGCTTGCATACTGTCTTTCTGAAGAATTTCTATGTCTGTTCTGTGTTCATTGATGCCAATATTCCCTCCCAGTCTAAGTCTTGGAGAACAGCCCTCACCCTTGGAAAATTTGCTCTGTTAAAGTTAAGTGCTTTTATATTTCCTATATGTGTTTGTTGCTTACAGCTAACATTAAATGAAATCATGTTATGGTCATTGCTACCCAGATGATTTTAGATGAACATTGGTAATAAGCTCTGCATGGTTTGAGATTATCAGGTACAGCAGAGCATTATTCCTAGTCGGGGCTTCAATAAACTGGACCATAAAATTGTCTTGTAATAAGTTTATACATTTTTGCCCTTTAACTGTCCCAGCAGTGCCATTACTCCAGTCAATTTTTGGGTAGTTAAAATCCCCCATTATTATCACTGCCCTGTAGTACGCACACCCATGTACAGTTTCACCCATAATACTTCACACTCATCATATTCATCATCAACTAGGTCCTCTTTCACACTCGCTTTGAGATCACTTCTTACTTAAAGGCAGACACCACCACCCCTCTGTTTTAGCCTGTCTTTCCGAAAGAGAGCATAACCAGGAATATAAATAACCCAGTCATGTGAAGAATGAAGCCAAAATTCAAGAATACCAATTAAATCATAGTTCTCCTTGTGCATCAAAGCTTCCAACTTCCCTATTTTGCTTGGCAGACTTCTGGAATTGGTGGGCAAACACTTTAATTCATTGTCACATTTTGCATAAATTTTTAGTTATTTTTTAATTTTAGTACAAATAGTAGTTGTTTGTAACATAGGAACCTTCATATCACCTGCCATAGCACTCCCCCATCTTTCCCCATTCCACTCACTAATAGGGGCTGACCCATGTCTGACCCTTTATAATCAAATTCACCCTCCCCCTCAATCCTATTTTAAATACTCCTCCAGCCTTCCCATAAACCTCTTCCCCAGCATAACAGATCCCCTTCTATTTAGGTGAAAATCATCTTTAACATATAGGTTGTCCCCTAATGAAAAGTCAGCCCAGTGCTCTAAAAACCCAATTTCCTCCTTCTTACACTAGGTCTTTAGCCATGCATTCAGTTCTCTAATCTCTCCCTGTCTTTCCTGTGTTGTCCATGGCACAGGCAATATTTTAGAGAAGATCACCTTGGAGGTCCTTCCCTTCAACTTGCAGCCTAGTTCTTTAAATTATATTCTGTCATTGGTTCCAACGTGGACCAAGACAGCTTGGTTGTGCCCAGCCCCTCCCAATACTTTATCAGTCAGGTCCACCACATGCCGAACGCTAGAACTAAGGAGACCGCAAACCATTTGGTTGAGGCGATCCTGGCAACAAATTTTTCTATCAGGCATGATTATAGAATCCCCTATTACCACCAACTCTTTAGGCCTACCTGCACTACCCCTACTAGATGGGGTGCTCTCCCGTCTGTTAGGGGTAGCAGTGACATCTAGGGCTGCCACCTCTGAGCTTGCCAACCCCTTATGATTGGTGCGACATTGTGAGAGATTCATGATGGGTTGGATAGCTCAGGTGCATTCAGACTAGGATCTAAACACAGCTGAGCTCATTCCTGCTTTCACTTAAAGTGGGGTTCTCTTTTAAAAAAAAAAAAAAAATTAAAAGTCAGCAGCTACAAATACTGCAGCTGCTGACTTTTAATTGGACACTTACCTGTTCCAGGGTCCAACGATGCTGGGGCTCGAAGCCCCGCTCGTCTTCCCCTCCGTTTGTCGGCGCCGGCATTGCAACTGTGGGCACCGGGCTGTGGCTTCACACCCGGGCACCCACTGCGCGAGCGGCGCCGCGCTGCCGTGATTGGCCGCTCAGTCATCTGGGACCTGTAATGGATCCCAGACTGACAAGAGGGAGAGAGCAGAGCTGAGCCCTTCCTGTGCCGAAGGGAAGTGATGTCCCTAGCAACAGGCATTTAGAGGTGAGTAAAAAAAAAAAAAAAAATTTCCAAATTTTTTTTTTTATTTTTTTTTAGGCACATTCATGTATTTTTTTTTTTTTTGGGTGGAACACCACTTTAAAGACAAAGCTGCAGTTTCTGAGATGGGGTAGGGTCAGTGGCAGGGCCAAGGGGCTCCGTCAAGTAGGCTGGATTTCTAACAGTGGCCCTGATCACAGCTCATGAATGAGAGCCACTAGAGTCGCTGCTGCCATCAGTTGACCAAGAGCCGGTGGGACCAGGAATGCTGCAACACTGTGAATCGCCATCTCTGGGAGGATTCACCACCACTATGTGTTACCATGAGCCACAAAACATGCTAGTATGCATTTCAGGAGCCATTCCACTCCCTTCGTCAGCCTAAACTAGTTGCTAACCTCTGGGGTTCAAATCAGAATCAGTGGGTATTAACCCTTGAGCTGAGAACCAACTGCAATGTATGGCCCTCAGGGATACTGTGCTACCTGAGCAGTAAATTAGAATTGATTGTGACTTTATAAATAGAAAATAATAGCAAAATTTAAAAAAAAATTGGTATAAAATAATAATTCATTTATGTGGCAATATCATATTAGAAACCTAAATATCAGAATGAATGTGATGAAAGGTTAATTGATGCAGTATATAGTAGAAATAGATTATTCATGATAAAACTTATGTAATAAACATAAATCAATGGAGGCAAACATGCAATAGTATACAGCTAGATATAATCTAAAGGTAATAAAGATGTTGAGATTGTGCAAAGAATCAACTGGGACATAGTCAAAATTGAAGTAAGTGGTTATATTACACAATGAATAACCCTATAATTAAATCTGAAAAATTATGATAGGTTGTATAAGGAATCAATCAAGATGTATTCAAAATGAAGTTAATGATTAAGTGAGACTGAAAATAAAACTAGAAAATAAACCGATAAATGAATTGGTACATTGGCCCCACTAATAATAATCAGGATATTATGTATCCTAGTCGGCTTTAAATAAGGGCAGAATGAATGAACCCTAAAAGCACTATTATATAAAATACATGCCTGGGGTATTGCCGGCTGTTATGCCAATTACCCAAATACCACCTTACTTTATTTAAATAATTCAAACCAGACATACTTTCTTGGGTTTAAAAGGCCATAGCAGCCCTTTATTACAGTAACCAACCCTAAAACCACTTTATTACATAATATAAAAACAGAAAAACATACCATAACCTCTCTGACTGAATGTAACTGCCTGTTTTCTATGTCTTAGGATCTTTGAAGGCACTCTTGACTGACCAACTAGCTGTATCTGGCACCGCCTTGCCTTTCCACAGCCCCCAGCAGCAACTTATGCCAGCTCTGGGACAATTGTTTGGTAAATTCACCAGCTGATACAGCCAACTGCCCCACCACTTATTACTTCCGCCCTTATTAGGGCAGGTACACCCATACCAGAGATGGGCCCAACCCATCGTTCTCCAAAGAACGTAACCATCCCTGCCTTCAAAAACCCTACGCCCTCTGCCATAGATGCCCAGCATGAAACCTTACGCCTGGGCGGCCCGCCACACCCACAGGGCTCACAGAATACCGTCCTGCAGTCCCAAAAACCAAAGATCAATCTCCACTGCACTCAAATGAACCCCGTCCCCTCTCAAGAACAGCCAAGGCCCTCTCAAGAACAGCCAAGGTTCCTCCTCCGGGGGCCTATCAAGCCCGGCATAGTGATGCACTTCAGGGAGAACCCTGGACCATAACATCCCCGGGATCCCAATCCACCTGATCCTGACCTGGCTCCTGGGAAAACCCAACTGCTGACCCTTGGGCCTAACCTCAGCCCTCTTTGCCCCCCAAAACACATAAGAATGGCCCAGGATCCACACCAAACATTCTGAACCTGAAAACCAGACAGAAGCATAAAACCAACACGAACCCTCATTAAAAACCACAAACAACATAGACCCAACAACACTGACATAGAAAGACGAAACCAAAACACAGAAACAACGAAACATAAAGACAGATGAACACTGCAACCCAGCCCTGACTCAGGCCTGTAATAAAAGAAAAAAATAGCTGCGCTGCAATTTATAAAATTAGATTCAAAAATGAAACAATGTGAACACCTAAATGCAAATGATAAACCCATATAATAGTGAGCTAACAGTGAAAAAGCAGGTGGTTATCATCATAAATAAACATATAAATATGATTTACCCATAAAATCGATGAACATATAAAGTCCAATTCCAAAGTGCATAATGTGAAAAGTTCACTGGCAGAGTGTCCTCTCAAAGGAGGGATTAACAATCATCCATATGTTGTGAAACACGCGACCTTATCACCCAGAGGAGTGTGGTAACAGAAAGGTTCCTCCACCTCTAGACAAACTGCCCCTTACCAGCTCCTTTGATCTCCTGTTGGGAGATCGTAAAGGCATATGGCTGTCTACCCCAGCCTCGGGTCTTTGTTGTGAACCGATCCCATATGCGCCTCCTTATCAGGATTCTTCTACATGGTGGATAGGCACTCGTTCCCCATGAAAGTATAGAAAGAGGCTGATGAACCCCCTGGAAGCTGGAAATCACTGTAATGGACACCACTACCACAACGTTCGCAGCTAGCTTCTGGGTCCCCTGCTGATTGGCTGCCCTGTGGCATTCAGAGAACACTTTGTATTGCCTCAATGAATGCAAGATGTCTTGCATTCATTGCACTCCATCAGCGTCCCCCGTCGCCTTCTTACCCTCGTCAGCCGCCTTGTCCTGAGCAGGCGGCGGAGCCTCCGAGGGAGTAATCGCCACAAAGTGCTGCCCTGCCCCCGACGGAGGAGACGTCGATGCCTGGATCCTGTTATCCTTCCCCGAAGCACCCAGTGGCGATCCCAGGCTGACCACAGCCCCAGATTGTGCCACGGGAGCTCGCGCAGCCGTCCATACGGCCGCCGAGGAAACCACACCTGCAGAACCTGCACCTGTGTCACAACGAGCCAGCACTTCACTGAACCCAGTCATAAATGCTTGCAGGACGCTGGTCACACTATGCCCCGCGGCTGCCGCCACCGGCACCACCTGCTGAGGTACCCCTCGAACAGAGCCCCCCCCCAGAGACTGCCTCTGCCCTCCACCCCTCAGACTGTCACCAGACACAACACATTGTACATGGGACAAAACAGGAGACACACATTGAGAGACTCACCAGGTTGCCCAGACAGTGCAGTCGTTGCTCCGGATCCCTGCAGCCCAGCGTCAGACCCCCACACAGGGCTGCCCTCAGCATCCACTTCTCCCTCCTCCAATGATGTCAGCTCCCCCTCCGACCGCCAACGGCTCCTCACCGCTCACCTCTGCTTCTCCTGCTGGCAGTCCCGGCCACCCCAGGCATCCGGCTGGCACTCGGCGAACTCACTCTCCCTCACAGGGCCGGTCCAGCGGCAGGCAATATTTCCAGTTGGTTCTTAGCTCATCAATAGTTAATACCCACTGGTTCTGATTTAAATCTAGTTAGAAACTAGTTTAGGCTGACAAAGGGAGCCTAGTGGCTCCTGAAATACGTACCAGCATCCTTTGTGGCTCACAGTAACATATAGTGGCTGGGAATCCTCCCAGGGACAGCAATTTAAAGTGTTGGGGCATTCCCGGTCCCAGCTACGCTTAGTTCACTGACGGCTCCAGCGGCTCCAGTTGCTCTCATCTCTGAGCTCCATCCATCTATCCGTCCATCCATGCCCTGGACTGTTACTCCTTGTGATAAGTCCTAATTATACCTACACTTGTCTGTGCATAATACTTTCTTTTAATCTTTATGTTTTAATAAACAAACTTACTACACTATAAGGCTCATTGGAGTCTCTCTCCCTGACAGTATAGCCTAGAGAGTGGTGGTCTCCCTGACATATGGAATGCCTTTGAAATATGTATGTTCCAGATGTTCACTAAATGTGGATTTGGGCCTGTATTAGTGTCATGGATAAAATTGCTATATTAAGACCCCACTGTCCACATCAGAATTAATATTTCTATTTCTGATCCACTTCTCTATATACTGTGGAACTAGGGGGAGTGCTCCCTTTCTCCTCTCCTCTTCACGTTGACCGTCAAGCTACTGGTTAAAAAAATAAGACTAGATCCTAGGAGCTCTGCCCCCCCACCCCAAGACAAGGGCTTCTTCTCAACCCTGGGCTGTGGTTGTTGGGGTCTGTGAGCAGGGGGCTTATTGGAATCTGAAAGCCCTCTTTAACAAGGGGCTCCCAGATCCCACCCCCCTTAGTGAATGGGTATCGGGTTCATCATACCCCTACCCATTCACCAAAAAAGTGTCAAAAAATAATAACCGCAAGAAACAGTTTTTGACAAGTTCGTTATTGAAAAAGAAAAAAGAAAAAAAATTGTCCCTCGATGTAAATCCATCGTCAATCATGATGCCCCGACGGACCGGAAAAATAGAAAAAAATAAAAACGATCTTGCCTCCTGGGAGGCCTTCTGGCATATGCCAACTCTGCGCTTTGACATTCCTTATATAGGCAAGGGGCGGGGCCACTCACCTACATCACCCAGTGGCACCGCCCCCTTCTGACAGCACGTGATTAACGATGGATTTACATCGAGGGACACTATTTTTTTTAATAAAGGACTTGTCAAAAACTGTTTCTTGTGGTTATTACTTTTTGACACTTTTTTGGTGAATGGATAGGGGTATGATGCACCCGATACCCATTCACATGGGGGGTGGGATCTGGGGGCCCCCTTGTTAAAGGGGGCTTTCAGATTTCGATAAGCCCCCACCCACAGACTCTGACAACCACAGCCCAGCCCCACAGCCCCCCTGCCCCAAAGCACCCGCCCCCTCATGTTGAGGGCATGTGACCTGGTATGGTTCAGGAGGGGTGGCGCTCGCTCCTCCCATCCCCTTTCCTGACCTGCCAGGCTGCATGCTCGGATAAGGGCCTGGTATGGACTGGGGGGACCCCACGCCCTTTTTTTCATTATTTTTTTCCAGGCACTTTTTTTATTCAGTTGACAGCTGATGACTCATCGATTGTTAAAGGCACCGCGGCCGGCTTCCCAGCCCCGCTCCTTAACAACCAGCTTACACCGTGCCCTGATTGGGCAAAGCTTTGTCCAATAAGGGCACAGAATGCACTGTGCAGCACTCAGTGCATTGCAGGGTGTTAGTTGGGGCATACATTCTGCAAATTCGGGTGATCGGCGAACGGCCAAACAGGCAAAGGTTCAGCCCAAACTCATGGACGGGCTGAATCGTTCACCCATTCCTACTCCAAAACAAGTGAATAAAAGAGCCAGGAGATTGGGCACATCTTAAACATTCAGGATTTTCCTTCCTACCTATCCTAGGTAGCAGTTCTGGGGTTAGATGAGACCTATGCAAGATGAAGAGTTGAGTGACTGTATGAGTTGGAGACAGCAAGACCAACTGAATGTTCTTCATTATTTGATCCCATATGTCTCCATAGAGCCACATCAACGTCCAACTTCCATTTCTGTCTACATGGTATAGGAAATTTAAGAAGCATATTAGAAAACCTGATTTTAACTGTCAAAGTGAGTTGCCACTTGTCTTTTCACCACAATAAATATGCTAATATACTACACTCAGATTGTGCCCTGCTGTTCTTCTTATCTATCCTATAATAAAAGCCAGGCAGCAGACAGGAAATATTCTTATGATTTGGGAATGCCCACAAATCATATCATTCTGGTCAGAAGTTACTGATTTTATGACTGAGCTTCTCTCGTCCAAATATTTGTAAATCTGCCACATGCTCATTGGGCATCATCGAGGATCCAGAAAAGATTATGCAACCTAAGCTTTTCTAAGATTGCTATATGTTTTATGCTAAAAAACGATTAGCACTTAAATAGATACAGACAGTACCATTACATCCGAGGAACTGGAAGGCATTACTAAAGAACACTATTCCACTACTTAAACATACATTTTGCAGGCAGGGAATGTCCAAAAACTCTATAAAATATGTTATAAATGGAAACTTCTAATTTAAAAAAAAAACTTGTTCAATTTTTAAAAAATATTATATTCCTTTAAAATATCCAATTCTCATAAAAAACATGTAATATGAGAACCACAGGGAACCCTCAACTACCTTTAGTACAAAGTAGGGACCCCCCCCCAACACTCTACCACTGAAGTATAAACAACCAATATAATAATAAAAGTGGCTCCCTATCCCTGGCTGGTAATCAATTTTCTCACTCAAAAAGTTTTTAATAATAAAGTATAATTAATTTTATAGTGAAAACTTATTTTTTTTTCATTTTTATTTAAAAATGTTTTACATATATTTTCATGTTGTAATCTTAACTATCTATTATCTATATTTATGCAATTTTTCCATTAAATGATTTTTATAGCATTTGAAATGTGAACATTTTACATTTTCAAAATATAAATTATGTAGTGTCCCCTATATACACATTTGTTGGATTCCTGGGTCCTGTGGCACAACCGGGATGTCCTTTACAAATGAATAATCAGGCTGAAAATGAGTATATTCAATATAACATCTGAGTCGTTATAAAAGTATGGATACCATTAAGAAAAATAACATAAGGTAAAGTACCATTTTCAATGTATACATCAAATGTACAGATATTATGACAGTTTGAATCTGGACTAACCACATATGGCCGCTGAGCTTGTATATTTGTATTAGAAATGGTCTAACCAAAAATAGCTGCCGATTATGTGACATCAGGTGGCTAGGTTACCACATACTGAAGTGTAGCAAGATGGCGCCACTCCTAAAAACGTTGTGCTGATGAAACACGTGAAGCGGAGCTTCCAGCGTCATTGCGACACTTCCTGTCGGGTCCGTGGATTGTATTACATCCTGGATTTCCTGATTCCTATGCTTATTGAATGCTGACAAAATGTAAGTGCATTTCTCACTGTCTGAACAAAATAAATAGTAAATAGGTATTGTGCTATGGGCTTTAATTTCTCTCTACATATGGTTGAGATGAAGGGGCTAACTTTCTAAGGGAAAAAGGAGAGGAAAGATTCGTACAAGCATGGATCTGGGTCCTGCCATACAGTAGTGTAACTGTGCATGCGAGATACTCCCTTGAGGGGATACCTCTCTGGTGAGTACATTAGCATAAGGGGAGCACAAAGCGGAGCACCAGCACAATCATGAATTTATGATGTGTGCGAATAAACAGCACCGGTCAGTTTATTTTTCAATCATATATGAATTGATTACTTATCCAAGAACTTTCTGGCATATATCACAAATTGGGTATTTGTTACAGAGGTTATGTTTACTTAATATCTGGTCTATAAAAGCACCTGTCACTTTACAAACTTATCAAGTGAATATATATTAATGTATATATGAGCTGATGACTTACCCAACGACTTTCTGGCACACAACACAAATTGGTCATTTGTACTGTTATAGAGTGTAATGTTTATCTGTCACTTTACAATTTATTTGAATGTACTTTTCAACAATTCTGTTTTTGTAATTGAAATGTGTAGTTTCAAATGGATGCCACATTGTAAATCACAGAGCACCAGACATTTTTTGAAGATTTTTCAATTTATTTTATTTTATATGTCAAAAGGAATCACACACACATTATATTCCTTTAAATGGAAACGCATCGCTCAGATTTAAGTGAATCAAATAAAATAGCTATGGTTTGGACAATTAAATAATGTATCTTAGTTACAAAATTTTTATGGTACAATTCTATACAGTGGAATCCTCATATTAGTATTGTTATGACTGATTTCTGATTGGGACTCTAAGGGCCCTTTCACACTGAGGCGGTTTGCAGGTGCTATTGCACTAATAGCGCCTGCAAACCGACCCGAAAGTGCCGCTGCTTTGTCTCCAGTGTGAAAGCCCCGGGGGCTTTCACACTGGAGCGGTGTGCTAGCAGGACGGGAAAAAAAGTCCCGCTAGCAGCATCTTCGGAGCGGTGAAGGAGCGGAGTATATACCGCTCCTTCCCCACTCCTGCCCATTGAAATTAATGGGACACAGAGGCACTTTGCGGTGGTTTTTAACCCTTTCTCGGCCGCTAGCGGGGGGTAAAACTGCCCAGCTAGCGGCTGAATACCGACGGTAAAGTGCCGCTTACAATAGCAGCGCTTTACAGCCGACGCCGCCCCCGCCCCAGTGTGAAAGGGCCCTAAAACAAAGTTAATACTGCAGCTGCAGGAACAGATTCACAGGACTAAATCACTGTGTTTTAAAATGTCCGTTCAGTGTCCAAATTTATTATTACATGTTATTTTATACATAGATAAGAAAGGGGTGGTGTGAGATGTTATTAAAAACTAACAAATAGAAATATGTTATTAAAAACTAACAAATAGAAATATATTATTAAAAGCTAGCGAATAGAACAATTGCAAAAATAAAACATTGAGAAGGGAGGGGGGATTAGAGAGCATTTAGTATTTAGAGATGTGACTGTGTGTTAGGTGAAGGTTACAGAACACATTTCAACAGTGAGAACAAAATGGAGTCTCTTGTGCTTAAATGAACAGTACAGTGAATGTCCATGTCATTTCCCTCCTTTTGTTTATTTGACACCATTCTTCTCCGCGTCACATTCAGCCAATTGCTGGTAACTCCTGTTACATTGGCGCAGAGAGACGGCGTCCTGTTCAGCTGTCTCCTAACTTTCTCACAATAATGGGTTCATCAGGGCTGGTGGTACAATCGTTGGTACAGCGGGTAGTCACACAGAGGCATAGCCTGATGAGTAGGGATGACCTTCGTGTTCGAGTCGAACCCATGTTCGACTTGAACATCGGCTGTTCGATCGTTCGCCGAATTGCAAACGTTATGGGCCGTTTGCGCCAAATTTGTGTGGCGCGTCGTGGCTCATAATTCACTGCGGCATTGCAGTGCATTGTTGGCTGATGATTGGCCAAGCATGCACTATGATCCGCATGCTTGGCCAATCACAGCGCCGTCGGTAGAGAGAGCTGTAATTGGCCAAAGCCAGGGTGGCTTTGGCCAATTATGGCTCAGGGGGGTTAGAACACGCCCCACACTATATAAGGCCGCCTGCATGGCGGCCCTGTGTAGTATGTTCCGGCGTGCTGAGAGATAGAGAGAGAGACAGTGTCATTTCATTTGAGTTAGCTAGATTAGGCAGGACAGTCAGTGAGTTAGCTGCACTTACAGTGTATTGTGTATATATATATGCATCCCAGGTGTTGCATATATATATACACTGTATTCAGTTTAGCTAGATCCGTTCCTGTTATCTTCCTACTGACAGGCAGGCTTGTCTTGTTACAGTATTTACAGCTACCTGAAGAAAATTGCTGGTGTTCTTTTGATACTATTAGTCAGGCAGCTAGACTATTTACAGTTAGTGTAGTGTGTCCTCCTCACAGTGTTCAGCTAAAGCTAAAAGTTGGTGTAGTGTGTCCTCCTCACAGTGTTCAGCGAAAACTACAAGTTAGTGTAGTGTGACCTCTGCACAGTGTTCAGCTAAAGCTACAAGTTAGTGTAGTGCGTCCTCCTCACAGTGTTCAGCTAAAACTACAAGTTAGTGTAGTGAGACCTCTGCACAGTGTTCAGCTAAAGCTACAAGTTAGTGTAGTGCGTCCTCCTCACAGTGTTCAGCTAAAGCTACAAGTTAGTTTAGTGTGACCTCTGCACAGTGTTCAGCTAAAGCTACAAGTTAGGGTAGTGCGTCCTCCTCAGTGTTCAGCTAAAACTACAAGTTAGTGTAGTGCAACCTCTGCACAGTGTTCAGCTAAAGCTACAAGTTAGTGTAGTGAGACCTCTGCACAGTGTTCAGCTAAAGCTACAAGTTAGTGTAGTGCGTCCTGCTCACAGTGTTCAGCTAAAATTACAAGTTAGTGTAGTGCGACCTCTGCACAGTGTTCAGCTAAAGCTACAAGTTAGTGTAGTGAAACCTCTGCATAGTGTTCAGCTAAAGCTACAAGTTAGTGTAGTGCGTCCTCCTCACAGTGCTCAGCTAAAACTACAAGTTAGTGTAGTGAGACCTCTGCACAGTGTTCAGCTAAAGCTACAAGTTAGTGTAGTGCGTCCTGCTCACAGTGTTCAGATAAAACTACAAGTTAGTGTAGTGTGACCTCTGCACAGTGTTCAGCTAAAGCTACAAGTTAGTGTGATGAGACCTCTGCACAGTGTTCAGCTAAAGCTACAAGTTAGTGTAGTGCATCCTCCTCACAGTGTTCAGCTAAAGCTACAAGTTGGTGTAGTGTGTCCTCCTCACAGTGTTCAGCGAAAACTACAAGTTAGTGTAGTGTGACCTCTGCACAGTGTTCAGCTAAAGCTACAAGTTAGTGTAGTGCGTCCTCCTCACAGTGTTCAGCTAAAACTACAAGTTAGTGTAGTGAGACCTCTGCACAGTGTTCAGCTAAAGCAACAAGTTAGTGTAGTGCATCCTCCTCACAGTGTTCAGCTAAAGCTACAAGTTAGTTTAGTGTGACCTCTGCACAGTGTTCAGCTAAAGCTACAAGTTAGGGTAGTGCGTCCTCCTCAGTGTTCAGCTAAAACTACAAGTTAGTGTAGTGCAACCTCTGCACAGTGTTCAGCTAAAGCTACAAGTTAGTGTAGTGAGACCTCTGCACAGTGTTCAGCTAAAGCTACAAGTTAGTGTAGTGCGTCCTGCTCACAGTGTTCAGCTAAAACTACAAGTTAGTGTAGTGCGACCTCTGCACAGTGTTCAGCTAAAGCTACAAGTTAGTGTGATGAGACCTCTGCACAGTGTTCAGCTAAAGCTACAAGTTAGTGTAGTGCATCCTCCTCACAGTGTTCAGCTAAAGCTACAAGTTGGTGTAGTGTGTCCTCCTCACAGTGTTCAGCGAAAACTACAAGTTAGTGTAGTGTGACCTCTGCACAGTGTTCAGCTAAAGCTACAAGTTAGTGTAGTGCGTCCTCCTCACAGTGTTCAGCTAAAGCTACAAGTTAGTTTAGTGTGACCTCTGCACAGTGTTCAGCTAAAGCTACAGGTTAGGGTAGTGCGTCCTCCTCAGTGTTCAGCTAAAACTACAAGTTAGTGTAGTGCAAACTCTGCACAGTGTTCAGCTAAAGCTACAAGTTAGTGTAGTGAGACCTCTGCACAGTGTTCAGCTAAAACTACAAGTTAGTGTAGTGCGACTTCTGCACAGTGTTCAGCTAAACCTACAAGTTAGTGTAGTAAGACCTCTGCACAGTGTTCAGCTAAAGCTACAAGTTAGTGTAGTGCGTCCTCCTCACAGTGTTCAGCTAAAACTACAAGTTAGTGTAGTGCGACCTCTGCACAGTGTTCAGCTAAAGCTACAAGTTAGTGTAGTGAGACCTCTGCACAGTGTTCAGCTAAAGCTACAAGTTAGTGTAGTGCGTCCTCCTCACAGTGCTCAGCTAAAACTACAAGTTAGTGTAGTGAGACCTCTGCACAGTGTTCAGCTAAAGCTACAAGTTAGTGTAGTGCGTCCTGCTCACAGTGTTCAGCTAAAACTACAAGTTAGTGTAGTGCGACCTCTGCACAGTGTTCAGCTAAAGCTACAAGTTAGTGTAATGCGTCCTCCTCACAGTGTTCAGCTAAACCTACAAGTTATTTTTTTGCGAGCTCTGCACAGTGTTCAGCTAAAGCTACCTGTAGAAGGTTGGTGGTGTTTTCCTGATCCTATTACTACCGCAGGCAGCTAAATAAGCTACAAGTTATTTTTTGGCGAGCTTTGCACAGTGTTCACCTAAAGCTACCTGTGGAAGGTTGGTGGTGTTTTCCTGATCCTATCACTACCCTAGGCAGTTAAATAAGCTACAAGTTAGTGTAGTGCGAGCTCTGCACAGTGTTCAGCTAAAGCTACCTGTAGAAGGTTGGTGGTGTTCTCATACTACAGGCATGCAGTTGATTTTGCTAGCTGCAGTATCAGAATATATATATATATAATGTCCCAGCTTAGTGCAGCTACAGGCCATTAGTATGGAGAGGCAGATAATCACAATCCAATAAAAGAGGGCAAGCAGGCTCTGTGTCTAGAGGCAATAGTGCTGGTTGTGGAGACGGTGCATCCTCATCAGTACGTAGCCGTGGGACACGCTTGGCCTTTTTTTCGGCAGCTGGCCATGTTGAGCTGCAACATGCGGAAGACTTGGTCGAGTGGATGACCAAGCCGTCCTCATCCTCCTCAACCTCTCTCACCCATGCTCAGGGTACTTTGGCAAAGCAGCGGCCTCTTCCCTCGGCTCAATGTCATCAGTGACTCCTTCCCTAGCCCCACCATGTCCTCCTGAGGAGTCCCTCAAACTGTTTGACCACAGTGTTGGGTACATGCTCCAGGAGGATGCCCAGCGTTTGGAAGGCTCTGATGATGATACTGACCTAGATGAAGGCAGTAACGTGAGCACGGACAGAGGGGGTGCCCAAGAAGGACAGCAATCTGGCAGTCATGCTCCCCCTGCAGCAGCATACTGCTAGGTTTGCTCCAGTGATGAGGAGGGAGGGGATGATGAGGTCACTGACTCAACGTAGGTGCCTGATAGGAGAGAGGAGGAGGAGGCGGCACATCACCAACGAGGCAGGATGCCCTCCAGGGGCCAGCCTAAGGGCAGCACACTGACTGCATCACACCCCAAAGCTCCGCATGTGCAGGGCGCTGCAGTCTCTGCGCGTTATTCAAAAAGTTCTTTGGTGTTGGCCTTTTTTGAGACAAGTGCATCAGATGGCACTGCTGCTATTTGCAACATATCTCTCAAGCGTATCTCGCGTGTCCAAAACATCTCCCGCTTGGGCACCACATGCTTGACCAGACATATGTTGACCTGCCATGCAGTTCGTTGGCAAGCGTATTTAAAAGACCCACACCAAAGAACAAAGAGGACCTCTCCTTGCTCCTCATCAGCTGAGATCTCCAACCCCACTATACCTTCAGTCCTCTCTGAGACCTGCACTGAGAGGAATGAAGGTGTAGAATTAGGTGTGTCACAGCCAAGTACTGGTGGGCAATCTGCTTTCGGTACACCGACGTCAGATTGTACCAGGCAAATTTCCCTGCCCCAGCTGCTGCACCGCCGAAAGAAGTTCGCTCCCAGCCATCCACATGTCCAGCGGTTGAATGCTAGCTTGGCAAAATTGCTAGCACTTCAACTGCTGCCTTTTCAGTTGGTAGACTCTGTCCCCTTCTGTGAGTTTGTGGAATGTGCGGTTCCTCAGTGGCAAGTACCCAAACGCCACTTTTTCTCACGGAAGGCAATTCCGGCTCTCTACCGGCATGTGGAAGGCAATGTCTTGGCCTCGCTGGACAGGGCGGTCAGTGGTAAGGTGCATATTACCGCTGACTCATGGTCCAGCAGCCATGGACAGGGACGTTACCTAAGTTTCACCGCGCACTGGGTGACTCTGCTGGCAGCTGGGAAGGATGCAGGACAAGGTGCAGTAGTGTTGGAGGTTGTTCCACCACCACGCCTCCAAAATGCCACTACTAATGATTGTGACACACCTCTCTCCTCCACCCCCTCCTCTTCTTCTTCCTCCATGGCCTCTTCCTGTGCTTTGTCCTCGGAACCAGCGGTGCTCCGTAGCCGTTCAAGGGGCTACGCAAGTATGCAGGCCAAAAGATGCCATGCGGTGCTTGAGCTGGTGTGCTTGGGGGACAGGAGCCACACTGGGGCAGAGGTTCTGTCAGCTCTGCAGGGGCAGGTTCAGAGGTGGTTGACGCCATGCCAACTTAAGGCAGGAAATGTGGTTTGCGACAATGGCACCAACCTCCTCTCCGCCCTCCGACAGGGACAAATGACCCATGTGCCCTGTTTGGCTCACGTCCTTAACTTGGTGGTGCAGTGATTCTTGGGCAGGTACCCGGGCTTACAGGATGTTCTGAGGCAGGCCAGGAAGGTCTGTGTGCATTTCCGCCGGTCATATAATGCCAATGCTTGGCTGGCAGACCTCCAAAAGGAGTTTAACCTGCCCAAGAACCGCCTAATCTGTGACATGCCCACCAGGTGGAACTCAACGTTGGCCATGCTGCAGCAGCTGCACACACAGCAGAGGGCCATCAATGAGTACCTGTGCGACTATGGCACCAGGACAGGGTCAGGGGAGCTTGTTTTTTTTTCCCACGACAGTGGGCCATGATCAGGGATGCATGCACTGTCCTGTCACCATTTGAGGAGGCCACGAGGATGGTGAGCAGTGACAGTGCATGCATCAGTTACACTGTCCCCCCGTCCACCTGTTGGAGCACACGCTGCGTGGAATAATGGACAGGGCACTTGAGGCAGAACAGAGGCAGGAAGAGGAGGACTTCCTTAGCTCTCAAGGCCCCTTTATCCAGACAGTGTTCCTGCGTGCCCGCTGATCACACAGGAAGAGGACGAGGAGGAGGAGGATTGTGTCAGTATGGAGGGGGAGCCTGGCACTCAGCATCAGCAGCAGTCTTTAAGGGATCAGTCCCAAGAAACACATGGACTTGTACGTGGCTGGGAGGAGGTAGCTGCGGACCATGTCGTCCTTAGTGACCCAGAGGACTCCAGACCGAATGCCTCAGCAAACCTACGCTGCATGGCCTCCCTGATCCTGCAAAGCCTGCGTAAGGATCCTCGTATTCGTGGTATCAAGGAGAAGGACCAATACTGGCTGGCAACCTTCCTTGATCCATATTACAAGGGTAAGGTTGCGGACCTTATCTTGCCATCGCAGAGGGAGCAGAGGATGAAACCTCTTCGGGAGGCCTTGCAGAAAGGTCTGTGCAACGCGTTCCCAGAGACTGGGAGGTTAAAAACTCCTGTTTCTGGACAACGTGTTGCTGAGGCTTCGGTCAGTCAAAGAAGGAGCGGTGGAGAAGGTGGCCGTCTGACCGATGCGTTCAGACAATTTTTTGGTCCGCAGCCCCAAGGTATGATCGGTTCCAGCAACCATCACCAGCGTCTGTTTTACATGGTGCAGGAATACCTAGGGGCAAGATCTGACTTGGACATCTTTCCCACCGAAAATCCTCTGGGTTACTGGGTCTTGAGGATGGATCACTGGCCAGAGCTTGCACAGTATGCAACTGAGCTACTGGCCTGTCCGGCATCCAGCGTTCTTTCGGAATGCACATTCAGTACTGCTGGATGCTTTGTTACGGATCACAGGGTGCGTCTGTCCACCGACTCGGTCAATCGACTGACCTTCATAAAAATGAATCAGTCTGGGATCATCACCAGCTACCAAGCACCTGATGCTGATGTAACCGAATAATTTTTTTTGAAATATCAGATCCCTTCAAAGACTGCCAATGCTGATGCTGAGTGACTATCCTGAGTAATTATCCTCTTCCTCCTCAATGATCCCGCTGATAGCTTGTAAGAACATTTTTGGTTCTGGGCGCCACCACCAGTGCCTAAGGCCCAATTTTTCAGCCCCTGTTTAACAGATTTGTGTAATTACAATTTTTGATGCAATACTTTGCAGCAGGGCTCGTTTCTGCGTTCCAACTAGAGTATCTGTGAGGGGTTGCAGTGTTGTGGCACCAGCACCAGTGCCTAAGGCCCAATTTTCAGCCCCTGTTCAACAGGGGCATGTAATTACAATTCTTGATTTAATATTTAACAGCAGGGCCGTTTCTGCACCCACCAAGAGCGAGTGAGGACTTACTGTGTTGTGGCACTAGCACCACCCCCACCAAAGGCACAATTTTTCTGCCCCTGTTCAACAGGGGCATGTAATTACAATTCTTGATCTAATATTTCACAGCAGGGCCCTGTGAGGGCTTACAGTGTTGTGGCCACAACAACACCTAAGGCCAATTTCTACTGAGTATATAGGGCAGGCCGCTACTTTCAAACATCCAACTTACAAACGGCTCCTACTTGCAAACGGAAGGAGACAACAGGAAGTGAGATGAAATCTACCCCTAGGAAGGGAAATTCTCTCCTGTAAGAGTTAATATTGGAAAAACATTTCTCCTTTCCACTGATGCTTTATCACCAATCCTTGTTTCACAAAAACCCCAAATTTTCAAAAAACATTTGTCATTGGGACAAAAAATGAGGTGAAATCTTCTGAAGAGGAGCACAGACAGCAAAACAAATGTCACAGGGGTGATAACCCTTCCCTATGTTTTCCAAAAAGCTTAAAATAGATTTTTTGGCTGGAGCTAAACACGTTAAAAATGTACCAGTTCAAAATTACAAACAGATTCTACTTAACAACAAACCTATAGTCCCTGTCTTGTTTGCACCGCCTGTATACTGCTGTTCAGAGTATACAGGGCCTGGTGGCTCCACGCCTTTCCTTTTTTTAATTTAATATCCATACAAGACCCAAAGGGCCTGGTAATGGACTGGGAGGTACCCATGCTGTTTGTCTCACTGATTTTAATCCATATTGCCAGGACCCGACATTACATTAAAGCCGCAAGCAGTTTTAAATGACTTTTTTTCCTTTAAAAATGACATTTTGTGCAGGGACTGTTCTAAGCACGAGAAACACGTGCCACTTTACAGGCATACTATAGACACCCCCCAGGTACGATATTTAAAGGAATATTTCACTTTTTTTTAACTTTAAGCATCATTAAAATCACTGCTCCCGAAAAAACGGACGTTTTTAAATGTTTTTTTTGCATTGATACATGTCCCCTGGGGCAGGACCCGGGTCCCCAAACCCTTTTTGGGACAATACCATGCAAATTAGCCTTTAAAATGAGCACTTTTGATTTTGAACGTTCGAGTCCCATAGACGTCAATGGGGTTCTAACGTTCATGCGAATTTTCGGTCTGTTCGCAGGTTCTGGTGCGAACCGAACCGGGGGCTGTTTGGCTCATCCCTACTGATGAGGAAGTAAATAACAAATATGAGAAATAGGAATATAACAACGTAAGCGCCTAGTTTCTGTAACCATGTTGCTATGCCATATAAAAAGTCACCAAAACCTCCTAAACCCTGAAAGGGGTTCCATCCATCTTTAGCAATATCTCTGGCCTTATTCAGTAGTTCTCTTATCTTAGCAAGATGCCCTTTAATAATGTCCTCATTATCAGAAATGTATATACAACAGTCAGTGTAAAATACCTTACACATCCCACCTTGAGCTGCAGTGAGATAATTTAGCGTTAATCTGTGCTCTAATACTACTTTTTTAAGCTGAGCCATTTCTTCATTTAATAAACCTATATCAGTGGTAGTAAGGTTAATAATCTCATCTACAATTCTAGTGTAATTATTTATTCTTTTCATTGCTTCAATTCCCCATCCTGTCCAGGAAGGGAACCATGACCGTGCCATGTCACTTTCAGTGAACAGCTCTCTTTTGAACACTAAAGGTTATTCTGGACTTTGATCTGGTCGCACTGTATCTTTGCGAACAGCCAAAGCAGGTGCTAACTTCCCAATATAACATGTACCTGTAACATTAGTAGGAAGCCAGGTGTAAGCTTTATTTACACATATATAACATAACCCTCTACGTATGGATGGTATGCCTGCTCCTAAGAAACTGGAAGCAATAACATGGAATCTCAGGTAACCGTTATTTTCACATATTGGGAACTGTGAGCAATTTGTACTATAAAGGGTTCTATTTAGTTCTGGATCTGGGATATAATAATATTGACCATAGTTTCCTCCATAAACTGTAATTTTTGCTCCGGTGCAATCTGAATTGCCCAACCGTGTACATTTAGTATTAAACGGGCATGTAATGTTTAAACAAATCTGTGGAGTGTTTATCTGTTTTGAAACCATCAAAGTTACTGATCTGTGCTCATTAGCTGTGGAGACGATGTATGAGCCATTTATTCTGGTCCTGTTTAGATCAGTGAAGTTGAAAGGCATTGCTATCATGGGTATTGTTCCTGTTTGGGGATGTAAGCGAGAACACACCCAACAGTTACTAGCGTTGCTATGGGTTGCATACAATTTTAACATTTGGATGAAAGGGTTATTTTTCCATGTCTCAGTTCTCACAAACAACAAAAAGAAAAGAAACCTCATCATCATTTTTTCAAAGGATATCATCACTTCAGGATTTTCTTGCAGTGACTGGCGTTAATCCAGGTGGGCTTTCCTTCCAACTTGACAGCAAAACCGGTTGTCAAAAGCACCAAATGTGGTCCGTCAAATTTTGGTTCTAGCGGCTTTCTGACGTGTCGCTTGACCACCACCCAGTCACCTGGTTGGATTCTGTGAATACCTGAAACAGAATCTGGGTCAAGGATAGATTTATAAACATCTTCATGTATTTTATTCAATGTTATTTGCAAAATCTGAACATATTCTAACAGACTAGAGTGAGAAGCCTGTAACTGTTGGGGAAAATATAGCCCTGTTTTGGGTGGCCCTCCAAATAAAATCTCATAGGGGGACAGCCCATGTGGCTGTTTAGGGGTAGTTCGTAGAGAATATAGGGCTAATGGCAAAGCTTCCACCCATCTTTTTCCTGTATCTGCTTTAATTTTTGCACAACTGTTTTTCAAAATTCCATTAAGTCTCTCAACTTTACCACTACTTTGTGGATGATAAGGTGTATGGAAAGCTTGCTGTATGTGAAGGGCTTCCATTACCTCTTTCATTACTTCCCCAGTAAAATGGGTTCCTCTGTCAATCTCAATAGTTTCAGGAACTCCATATCTACAAACTATTTCATTCAAAATTTTCTTTGCTGTTGTTTTTGCATTTGCTTTAGCTACTGGCCAGTTATCGGGCCAACCTGAGAACATGTCAATACACACTAAAGCGAACTCATAGGTGCCTATTCTGGGCATCTGAATGTAGTCTATTTGAATTCTTTGGAAAGGGAAATCTGGCTTAGGAGAATGCTTTTGGGGAACATGGACAGGCCTCCCTGCATTGTACAGAGCACAAGTGAGACATGAAGCACAAAACCTGGCTGCAAATGCACTAAATCCAGGTGCTATCCAATAGCAGTCAGTAAGTGCCACCATCGCGCCCTTAGCAAGATGACTGACGCCATGTGCCAGTTGTGCTAAAACTGGGTACAGGCTCCTGGGTAGACACCACCAGTTGCCAGCGCTCCACAGGTCCTGCTGATTTTGGGTAGCATTACATTTGATCCACTTATCTTTCTCTTCATCAGGGGCCTGGTTCTGCAACTGAATTCGAGTTTTTACATCCCACTGCTCTTGATGAGGGGAATCTGTCCCCGCTACCTGGGCGACCCCTACAGTGGGTGTGACTCCAAATGCCATAAGGGTAGCATCCTTTGCCGCTTGGTCTGCTAAAGCATTTCCTCTGGCTGTCATTTCCTTTCCCCTTGCATGTCCTTTTTCCTTCAAGATGGCAACTTCTGCTGGTTTCTGAAAGGCCTCAAATAGCCACTCTATGAGTTTTGCATGTCTCACTGGCTTCCCTGCACTAGTCAGAAAGTTCTGTGCTTTCCAAATAGGCCCAAAATCGTGAGCTATTCCAAACGCATATATACTGTCAGTGTAAATGTTTCCCCTTTGATTCTCTAGGACAATGGTTCTCAACTCCTGTCCTCAGGACCCACTAACAGGCCAGGTTTGCAAGATAACTGAAATACATCACAGGTGATATAATTTGCTGCTCAGTGATTGCAGTATTCTAGTCTCCATCTCCCCAAGGTAATACATAAAACCTGGCCTGTTAGTGGGCCCTGAGGACAGGAGTTGAGAACCACTGCTCTAGGAGATGGCATGCTTTGACTACAGCACACAACTCCACTTCCTGTGCTGATATCTGGGGTGTCAATGCTTCCTGATGTAAAATGGTGTCTGTAGTGGTTACAGCAAACCCTGTGTGTGGTTGACAATCATCAGTGTAAAATCTGGAACCATCTACGAATAAGTGTTTGTCACAATCTGATAAAGGCTCATCTTTTGCTGGTGTGCCAGAGGCCCTTTCTACCTCCATCAGAGCCATACAATCATGAGAAACTCTCAGGTTCTTCATCAGTACCATTTGTTGCATCTTCCTCATCAATTATAGGAAGAAGAGTAGCTGGATTTAAAGTAACACATCGTTTGATTGTTAAATTCGATGGAGCAAAAAGAGCAGACTGGTATTTGTCAAATCTACTGGCAGACACATGTCTGGTATTTACTTGATTCATAATTTCCTGTACTGCATGTGGAACATACAGGATCAGAGCAGAATCTAGTACAAGCTCAGTTACTTTGTCTAGCAGCAAAATGCAGGCTGCTATGGCTCGCATACAACTGGGGGAGCCTTTGATGACAGGGTCTAATGAGGCTGATACATACATTACAGGCCTCTGTTTGTCTCCATGTAGCTGAGTGAGTACACCTGCAGCAAATCCATTGACTTCATGACAGAACAATGAGAAAGTCTTAGTATAGTCAGGAAGTCCAATGGCGGGAGCTTCATACTAAATTTTAATAAGCTCCTTCATCTGCAATTCATTGTCCCATGTGAGTTTGAAAGGGTTTCTAGTGGTAGCCTCATATAGAGGAGCCATAAGTTCTGATGCATTTAGAATCCAGTCCCTACAATATCCCACTAACCCCAAGAAGGCACATAGTTGCCGTACATTTCTTGGCTTTTCAAAGTTTTGTAGAGTTTTAACTCGATCTGGGGTTAGGTGACGGAATCCATGTGAAATGCAGTGACCCAGGAAGATCACTTTCTCTTGGCAGTATTGTAGCTTATCTGTACTAACTGTGTTGTTACTGTAATAGAGAAACATGAGAAGGCTTACTGTTTCTCTGCTACAAATATCCTTTGTATCAGAACAAATAAGCAAATCGTCTATGTACTGAAGAAAAACTGCATTTGGGTGTGAGTGGGACCATTGGTCCAATACTTGCTTTAACGCAGTATTATATTCAGCGGGGCTACTGACCCAGCCTTGGGGCAATCTTGTCCGCGCTAACTTTTGGGCATCATGGGTAAATGAAAAAAGGTGCCAGCAATCTGGGTGCAGGGGCACCGAAAAGAAAGCATTTGCAAGATCAATCACTGTAAAGCAGATGCTGGAGGCAGGTATTCCACTTAGTAAAGTGCGGGGGTTGGGCACGATCGGGGTATCTGCCTCAATTCTATTGTTAATGGCTCTCAAATCACGCACCATGCGGTATGTCACCTGCCCACCCTTCTTATCTGGCTTATTTGCAATTGGGAACAGGGGTGTATTGACTTGGGACTTAATTGGTACAAAAACCCGTGCTGCTTTCAGTTGAGTGATTTCATCCTTTATCCCCTCAGTCTGAGCAATACTCAGTGGGTACTGTTTAATCTGTGGGAGATGGGCTCCTGGTTTAATTTTTATCATGACTGGGGTGCAATCCAGCAGACCTACATCATATTTGGTGGCCCATAATTCAGCGGGAATCACTTTCAATTCTGGTGGAAATGGTGGAGTGGAGTCCTGGATTAAAAATACTCCACAGGCAGAATTTAAAACTTCTACTGACAGACTACTGACCACTTGGACTCCTGTAGGAGTGTAGTCTATGTTTGCTAAAATTTGGTTCAAAATGTCAGCTCCCAAAAGATTGGCTTGGACTCAACCAAATCAGTAGAGGTCCCAGTTAGGCCAACACCAGAGTTAACATTTGTAGATAATAATCCTGGAGGTAAGTCCTCTGTATTAAATACACTTCGGCTTGCACCAGTATCGATTAAACAGGTTAATTTTGTTTCTCCTCCAGGATATGGGGAGTTCTTGTAAAAATACTTTTACTCTGGCCTCAGGACCATTGTCTCCCCTATTTAACATGATTGATGCTGGCATGCCATTTTCCTATGCCTGATCCACTGCTTTTGGCAGTGAACTGGGATCAGCATGAGGTGCCACTAAGCTCTTTTCCAGTCTACGGTCAGGAAGATGGCAGAATTTGGCTATGTGTCCTTCCCCATCACAATTGTAGCATATAATTGATCCCCGATTGCCATGATTTCTGAAATTGCCTTTGCCTCTTCCATAGTTGCCAACATTGTAAAAAAAAAATGTGGGACACTTTTGTGGCTGTAGGCGGAGCTGTCCAATAATTAGGGGGCGGGGCATTCGTCAGCAGGCGTGGCCTGGCAAAAACAGACAAGTGCGGCGCGCGAAGCGCGCGGCGCCGAAAAATGGGCGTGGTTTACGCGAAATTGTGGGCGTGGCTTAAATGGGCGTGGCTCTAGAGGGTGTGGTTAGAGTCTGAAATGAATGAGGGATGGAGAGGGGGAGAGAGGGGGAGAGAGGGGGAGAGAGGGGGAAATGACGGGACAGCAGCCCCAGATCCTACACAATAGAAATATGTGTATTCTAGAAAGTTTAACAATCAGCAGATAAAGATACTCCAAACACCTGGTGTTAATGCTTCAATCATCCCGGCACCATGGTTGTTATAGTGTCAGGATGATTGAAGCGCATTATTTCTATTATTATATTGTAATATAAAATGAAATCATTCAACTCACCATAATGCAGAATCAGTGGGATCCCTGAGCGTGTCACCAGCCACGTCGCCTGCCACCAGCCATCCGTCCTTGCTTCAGATGTCCGAGCAGAGTCCGTCCTTGCATCAGGTGCCCCCAGCGGAGCCCCCCTCACATCAGGAGTCCCCGGCGGAGCCCCCCCTCACATCAGGAGTCCCCGGTGGAGCCCCCCCTCACACCAGGAGTCCCCGGCAGAGCCCCCCCTCACATCAGGTGTCCCCGGCGGAGCCCCCCTCACACCAGGAGTCCCCGGCGGAGCTCCCCCTCACATCAGGAGTCCCCGGCGGAGCTCCCCCTCACACCAGGACTCCCCGGCGGAGCTCCCCCTCACATCAGGAGTCCCCAAGGGAGCCCCACTCACACCAGGAGTCCCCGGCGGAGCTCCCCCTCACATCAGGTGTCCCCGGCGGAGCTCCCCCTCACATCAGGAGTCCCCGGCGGAGCTCCCCCTCACATCAGGTGTCCCCGGCGGAGCTCCCCCTCACATCAGGAGTCCCCAAGGGAGCCCCACTCACACCAGGAGTCCCCGGCGGAGCTCCCCCTCACATCAGGTGTCCCCGGCGGAGCTCCCCCTCACATCAGGAGTCCCCGGCGGAGCTCCCCCTCACATCAGGAGTCCCCAAGGGAGCCCCACTCACACCAGGAGTCCCCGGCGGAGCTCCCCCTCACATCAGGTGTCCCCGGCGGAGCTCCCCCTCACATCAGGAGTCCCCGGCGGAGCTCCCCCTCACATCAGGTGTCCCCGGCGGAGCTCCCCCTCACATCAGGAGTCCCCAAGGGAGCCCCACTCACACCAGGAGTCCCCGGCGGAGCTCCCCCTCACATCAGGTGTCCCCGGCGGAGCTCCCCCTCACATCAGGAGTCCCCGGCGGAGCTCCCCCTCACATCAGGAGTCCCCAAGGGAGCCCCACTCACACCAGGAGTCCCCGGCGGAGCTCCCCCTCACATCAGGTGTCCCCGGCGGAGCCCCCCCTCACATCAGGTGTCCCCGGCGGAGCCCCCCTCACATCAGGTGTCCCCGGCGGAGCCCCCCTCACATCAGGTGTCCCCGGCGGAGCCCCCCTCACATCAGGTGTCCCCGGCGGAGCCCCCCTCACATCAGGAGTCCCCAAGGGAGCCCCCCTCACACCAGGAGTCCCCGGCGGAGCTCCCCCTCACATCAGGTGTCCCCGGCGGAGCCCCCCCTCACATCAGGTGTCCCCGGCGGAGCCCCCCTCACATCAGGAGTCCCCAAGGGAGCCCCCCTCACACCAGGAGTCCCCGGCGGAGCTCCCCCTCACATCAGGTGTCCCCGGCGGAGCCCCCCCTCACATCGGGTGTCCCCGGCGGAGCCCCCCTCACATCAGGTGTCCCCGGCGGAGCCCCCCTCACATCAGGAGTCCCCAAGGGAGCCCCCCTCACACCAGGAGTCCCCGGCGGAGCTCCCCCTCACATCAGGTGTCCCCGGCGGAGCCCCCCTCACATCAGGAGTCCCCAAGGGAGCCCCCCTCACACCAGGAGTCCCCGGCGGAGCTCCCCCTCACATCAGGTGTCCCCAGTGCCCCCCCTCACATCAGGTGTCCCCAGTGCCCCCCCTCACATCAGGTGTCCCCAGTGCCCCCCCCACTCACATCAGGTGTCCCCAGTGCCCCCCCCACTCACATCAGGTGTCCCCAGTGCCCCCCCACACTCACATCAGGTGTCCCCAGTGCCCCCCCACACTCACATCAGGTGTCCCCAGTGCCCCCCACACTCACATCAGGTGTCCCCAGTGCCCCCCCCCACTCACATCAGGTTTCCCCAGTGCCCCCCCCACTCACATCGTGTCCCACAGCGGTGCGCGCGCTCACCCCCCACCTAGAACCCCCGCCCCTTTCCATATCAGACTGGCAGCGGGGCGGGGGGTAGGCGGGCCGAGGCGGAGCGGGGCGGGCCGAGGCGGGCCGAGGCGGAGCGGGGCAGGGGGTGGGCGGTGACGCAGAAGCTTCGTCTAGCCTCCCCCCAGCCGTCTTCCTGAACTTCAACAAAATGGCGGCCGGCGGAGACAATGTCTCCGCCGGCCGCCGACCTCTAGCGGCGGCGGCGGCGGCGGTTTCAAAAACCGGAACCGAATTTTTCGGGACATTTCCCGGGACACCACAAATCCGGGAATGAAGTCCAAGTCCCGGGAATGTCCCGGGAAATTCGGGACAGTTGGCAGCTATGCTCTTCCTCTTCCTCTCTGCTTCCCCATGTACATAACCTTGGGTTTGTTGTCTTTTTGGTTAATCCTTTTTTCTATGGATAACAGGATAGGCAGGACGTCTCAAATAGACATATTGCCTGTCTCAGGCCTTGCTGTGAACAACTTTTCTTTCAACTGGGGTATTAAACCATCAAGAAACCTTTGTTTCACCAGTTGTGTAGCTGGACTTGCAGTTTCTCCTGCCTTCTCTTCCTCTATTTTAATGCCTGCTTCCTCAGCCATATCGTTTAACCGCCTCCAATAAGCCCCTGCTTCTTCCTCTTTCCCTTGCTTAGCATTCATAAATTCAGCATGTCTGGTTTGTCCATATATTTGGGGCAATTTTTCCTTCAATTTCTCACAAACCTCCCGTCCACTAACCATCTTACCTAGATTTTTGACGTCTTCACCACATTCTTTAAGTATATAGCCAGACATGTTGCTTCCCACTGCTTTAATAAGAAGCTGATGAATGTCATTAGCAGAAGCCTCATATGCTTCCTGTGCAGCGCTAAGTTTGTTTGCAAACCCAAATGGATTCTTTCTAGGATCTCCCAATCCCTCTAATATGGCTCTCATATCCTGGGGACTAAAAGGTACATGCCATTTAATTTGAGACTTACTGTCAACAGCATTACCTTCAAAAACTAATTGGGTTCTGACAGGATAAACTGCAACAGATTGCTCTGTGCCAGGGGCAGAAGGGGTGGCGTCTCCCTTCCTTCTCTCTTCATCTTGCTGCCACAATTTGGAAATTATGGTTTGCTCCGGAAGTTCAGACTCTATCTTTCCTTCTCTGGCCAAAGCCTTAAGTTCAGAGAGATCTAGTTTTGCATATGTGCCTTTTGATTTATGCCAATCATCTGTTTCTAGGATACGAGCCAAAACCCTCTTTGTAGGATGTTATGGGGCTGTTAAACCTCTGCTCTCTACTATATTGCCCAGCTCATCTTTTGTGTGTTCCATGTAATCTAATTCCTTTGCTTTTGTGCGTGGACCCCTTAAAGCCAAACTTGCAGCCACATAAGGTGGGGGGTCCTCCTCTACAGAGTCTTCTGGCCAAACGTAGTAAATTTGGGCAGTACTTTTATTAAACATCTCCATCAAGCCAATTTGATTTGCTACTTTAGCTTCTGTCTCCCATGTTCAAGCTATTCTCCACGTTCCTTCACTGCACAGTAGTGGGCCATAATCGTGCAGAAAAGTTTGCCATACTTTTAAATCAAAAGTCCCTTCAGATTTTAAAGGTTTAGCTGTTCCCTTTGTCCATTCTACCCCTTTGAGAAATACTGCCGCTTACCAGAAAGTGTTGGTCCCTTGTTACAGGGGACCACACAGGGCGAATGGCTGCAACCCCAGCCCGTCAGGGCGTAGCTCCTGACGTCACCGCTGAGTCCCGGAAGCATACGGGCTTTGTGTAAGCTGACTGGCTCATTTTTTATTATGCGCTTTTACTCTTCTTTGATGTAAGTTGCCACCTGTTTTTTACTAGAATAAATGTAATAGGATTTACACTATGTGGAGTTTTCTTGTCTTTTTGGTATAATACCTGTACCTGTCGATCCTGTCTGCTGACTACCTTTGCTGACACTTTGGAGACCAGGGCTTGCCAGTGAGATCCCAGGCTGGGGTTGCAGCCATTCTCCCTGTGTGGTCCCCTGTAACAAGGGACCAACGCTTTTCTGGTAAGCGGCAGTATTTCTCAGTGGTGGAGGAGATTCTCATATTGCACTAGTCACTTTGGTGTGAACCTTCACCATTCATCACTGTGGACTCATCTTCACTATTGGATTTCCTGATGCTTACCCATACAGACTGTGTTTATTTAAGGACTGATTCTTATGGATTTTTATCATTTTAATTAATAATTATCAATTTAATTTTTATTTACTTTTTTCACTTGCACATTTGGTGTGTAATCACGATATGGGTTGCTAGATACACTTATTGTAATTTGTGGATATCAATATGCATTATTATTTATTTACGATATGGGTTGTTTGATATTCACTTAATATTTGTTTGCTTTTCATTTTTGCAATTCTCATTGATTAGCGCGAATATTCGCTCTATCTTTACATATGTTTGGTGTAGTATAACACTTTAGTCGCAGCTCTTTTTTAAGTTTTCACTTATAGTGCAGTATTTTTAAAACAATTCTACCCCTTTATCTAGGGGCTCAGTGTAGGCGGAACCATCCCTTAATTCATTTAATGCCCATAATGACTGGCCAGTATTCCCTACTTGTGCCTATACCCTCTTGCCTCTAAAACAAATAGTACAGCAAATCTGCAGATTTACAAGAATAGTCTCCACTTATCTACGTGGATAGAAGGGGTTTATGACAAAACACTCATTAGGAGACCCTCCTCGTCTCTTCTCTTTGTGAGTTTTATCTGACCCTACCATGCGCCTCTGACCCAGGTTGCCCACAAAGAGTCAACGCAGGAAACTGCAGAGGATTTTCCCTATCCACACACAGTCCAACCCGTGAAGGGGGACACATACACATTCACACACAGGTTACCCAACCAGAAAGGTCCAAGAGTGGTCTGGTTTCCTTGAGAACCGACAGATAGGATACATAGGAAAAGGCAGAAATATAGCAAGCTTAAGGGCAGCTTACCTAGCCGGCATTTGAGGTCTGCGTTTCCTGATGATCCCGATCGAAGCGCGGTTCTTTCTGGAGACTCTGCCAAACTCCTGGCTGGCTCGCCAAGATTGTTATGACTGATTTCTGATTGGGACTCTAAAACAAAGTTAATACTGCAGTTGCAGGAACAGATTCACAGGACTCCATCACTGTGTTTAAAATGTCCGTTCAGTGTCAAAATGTATTATTACATGTTATTTTATACATAGATAAGAAAGGGGTGGTGTGAGATGTCATTAAAAACTAACAATTAGAAATATGTTATTAAAAACTAACAAATAGAACAATTGCAAAAATAAAACATTGAGAAGGGAGGGGGGAGTAGAGAGCGTTTAGTAGGAGATGTGGCTGTGTGTTAGGTGAAGGTTACAGAACACAAAAGTGAGAGCAAAATGGAGTCTCTTGTACTTAAATGAACAGTACAGTGAATGTCCATGTCATTATGCTGTCATATACTTACATGTTTTTAATCACCTGTAACTTTTGATCACTGTGATTGGCCATCACAGTGATATTTTCTTTACTTAAATCTGATCAAAAGTGTGAAGTAGAAAAGCCCTCCAGGCTGCCGAAGAGAAGGCTGCGATTCAAGGTGGGGGTTGGATAGAGGTTTTTTAAGCCCCTTTCATATGATCGACCCGCAAAGATCCACCTGTTTATTTTTCAGTCGGATCTGAGCGGGCCACTCATTGACTTGTATGGGCTGGCTGATGTCAGCAGAAATGTGTCACCCGCCTGCCATCCGATCCGACAAGATCCGCTGAAAACAGACAGATGGCCATACGTTCGCCATCCATCCAGCGAATTGGATCGGATGGGATCACATGAAAATGGACACGCTGTCCGTTTTCATCCGATCCTCCCATAGAGAACAGCAGGGCTCTGACAGGTCTGTCCCTGCACAGTGAGCGGAGACGGACCTGTCATCTGCCTGCTCAGCAGGGATCAACGGAGCAATCCCCCACTGAGCTAGTAGATCCGCCTGTAAAGGGACCTAAAGGGTGATGACCACCAAATACTGTGGAATTGTTTTGGGGGGATTTAAAGTGCCACTGACCACTGACTCACCAATTATAGGGGAGAGGGTGGAGGTTTATAATGCCACTGATCACAAATGGCTGTGGGATTGGTTGGGGGGTTTAAAATGCCACTGACTTAGGGGGCTTATGTTGCACTGACTTCCAATGATGGGGGGTTTAAAAACGACTGACCAGTAAAGATTTGGGGATTGTTTTGAGATAGTTTAAGGTGCCACTGAACTCCAATGATTGTTGGATTGTTTTAAAGTGTTTTGGGTTTATCCATATCATCTAGCCATTGTACACAATGTAATTTTAATGCAAATTTTTACCCTCTAGGGGACTTTGTTCCACTGACTGAAAACATGCATTTGGCCTCTCTGGGTGGCTTTTAGGGCTAAACACAGCCAAATGTATCTTTTACCCCCCCCCCCCCCCCCCCAAACCAGCATGTTTCTTAATTTCCAAAACAATTGTGGCATAAAATTAGCTGACTTGGGGTGTTCAGTTTCCAAGAATGTAAATACCACAAAATACCTGTTAAATCTTCATCTGTGCCCTCTGCGATCTTTGTTACTAGGGCCTCATTTCCCTTGACTATATAAACTGTGACAGTGCTAGGCCCTGCCACAGTATAAAGTATTGGAAAAAGGCACACAGGATTCACAGTAACGTAGAGTGACAGGTTCCAGAGTGTCTGTACTGAGCAGAGAAAACTGGGTATTTGGGTTTCTCTTGGATTTGTAATCCTGGATTAGGGTCTGGAATTTGAAGGTTTCAAAGGGCCTTGGGTGGGATAAAGCCTTCGATTCTGTGTCCAGGTCTTTTAAGTGACTTGTAAGCAGTGTGAGTGTACAGATGTGCACATTCAGTATAAGCAAGGAGCTGGCCATGGCTCAGGGTCCCCTCCGGAGAAAGCTGTGTGCTACACTCAGGAGAAAGGAGAGGTTCTTTACTCGAGAGACTGCACTCCATTTTGGAGAGATTCCTTGTCCATGAGACTGAGAGAGTTAAGGTGGCCATGCAAGTCGAGGAGACCAGAAAATGCGGGAAAACTAGGCTAGTCCAGAGGGCAGAGGAAATCCTTAAAGCGGGGTTCCACCCAAATTTTGAACATTATCTCTATGCATTCTCTTCCTTGCCTAGATGCTGACATGCTGTGTAAAAAAAATTTAAATCGCCGTAATTACCTTTTTTTTTTCTAAACTTCTTTGCACTTCCTGGTTTTCCTCCCATGGGAGTAGGCGTGTTTCTAGCCTCTCCCAGACCTCCCACAGTCCCTGGGAGCTAGTCTCAGGCTTCCCAGCATGCATTGTGCAACAGCGTCATCACAACATCTCTGCTCCCAGCATTCACCGCATCCAGGAAATACATGCTTGTGGGCTTCAAATGCCCACAATGAAGATGGAAACCGCCTTCAGTGAATTTTATAAGTTATTCTTTACAACGAAATCGGACACAGGCGGACTTATTACACAGAACATGTGAGTAGATAATCATGAGAAGAAAAGTTTGTGAATGAACTCCAAAAAAAAAAACGATAGATAGGTGGACCCCCGCTTTAAGTCTTATGCCCCGTATACACAGTCGGATTTTCCGACGGAAAATGTGTGATAGGACCTTGTTGTCGGAAATTCCGACCGTGTGTAGGCTCCATCACACATTTTCCATCAGATTTTCCGACACACAAAGTTTGAGAGCAGGATATAAAATTTTCCGACAATAAAATCCGTTGTCGAAAATTCCGATCGTGTTTACACAAATCCGACGGAAAAAGTGCCACGCATGCTCAGAATAAATAAAGAGATGAAAGCTATTGGCCACTGCCCCATTTATAGTCCCAACGTACGTGTTTTACGTCACCATGTTTAGAACGATCGTATTTTCCCACAACTTTGTGTGACCGTGTGTATGCAAGACAAGTTTGAGCCAACATCCGTTGGCAAAAATCCTAGGATTTTGATGTCGGAATGTCCAAACAAAGTCCGACCGTGTGTACGGGGCATTAGAGGAATGAGAGAGCCTGGGGTGTCGGGAGAACTCATTTGAGAGGCCAGGGAGTAGGGATGGGCTTTATGTTCGGGTCGAACATGAGTTCGACTCGAACATTGGCTGTTCACCCGTTCGCCGAATAGCAAACAATTTGGGGTGTTCACTGCAAATTCGAAAGCCACGGAACACCCTTTAAAAGTCTATGGGAGAAATCAAAAGTACTAATTTTAAAGGTTAATGTGCAAGTTATTTTCATAAAAAGTGTTTGGGGACCTGGGTCCTGCCCCAGGGGACATGAATCAATGCAAAAAAAAGTTTTAAAAACTGCCATTTTTTCGAGAGCAGTGATTTTAATAATGCTTAAAGTGAAACAATAAAAGTGTAATATTCCTTTAAATTTCATACTTTGGGGGGTGTCTATAGTATGCCTGTAAAGTGGCGCATGTTTCCCATGTTTAGAACAGTCTGACAGCAAAATGACATTTCTAAAGGAAAAAAAGTCATTTAAAACTACTCACGGTTATAATGTATTGTCAGTCCGGCAATACACATAAAAGTTCATTGATAAAAACGGCATGAGATTCCCCCACAAGGGAACCCCGAACCAAAATTAAAAAAAAAAAAGTGTGGGGGTCCCCCCAAATTCCATACCAGGCCCTTCAGGTCTGGTATGGATATTAAGGGGAACCCCGCACCAAAATTAAAAAAAAATGGCATGGGGGTCCGACAATTCATTATAGCCGCGAGTAGTTTTAAATGACTTTTTTTCCTTTAGAAATGTCATTTTGCTGTTAGACTGTTCTAAACACGGGAAACATGCGCCACTTTACAGGCATACTATAGACACCCCCCAGGTACGAAATTTAAAGGAATATTACACTTTTATTGTTTCACTTTAAGCATTATTAAAATCACTGCTCCCGAAAAAACTGCCGTGTTTAAAACTTTCTTTTGCACTGATACATGTCACCTGGGGCAGATCCCAGGTCCCCAAACACTTTTTAAGACAATACCATGCATATAAGCCTTTAAAATTAGCACTTTTGGTTTTTCATGTTCATGTCCCATAGACTTTAATGGTGTTCACGTGTTCAAACAAATTTTTTGCCTGTTTGCATGTTCTGGTGTGAACCGAACGGGGGGGTGTTCGGCCCATCCCTAGCAGGGAGTAGACTCCTGCTGCAGGGAACAGCAGGTGCACATTTGCACTGACCAGGCTGACACTATTGTGTTGTAGTCTGAGGGTGCTGTAACTGTAGGCTGAGTAAGCCAAGAGAACCAGAAGAGCTGGGGGGCCACTGCTAAGAGCAGCGGTGCTGCTGAGGGGAGAGCCAGGTTACTTGGCATTTTCCATTATGTTTTGCTGATGAAAATTTCCCTGCACTGGCAATTACTTGTGGACTTTCATTTTTGTTTTCCAAAAAAAGTGGGCTGCCATGCCCTTAACCACAGTTTGGACTGAAGCAAACTCATTACAGAATCCACCATTGAGCTGAGCACCCCACAATCTGTCCAGTTGTCCATCAAATAAGACTTTTTTAGACCGTTTCAGACTTTGAATTTTAAACTGTTAATACACTGTTTTGCACACACACACTGTACACATAAATGCACTACAAATACACATTTTTCCCCCACATTACTGGCATTGCTCATTTCATTTGTGTAATTTGGTTATAATTTAAATTATTATAAACACTTGATAGTAATGGAAAAAAGAAAATGAGGAAATAAATGTTCACAACAAAATGGGTGACCTATCTTTATGTCCTAGATATTACCGTATAATTTACATTCAAGATAAGTCGTGAAATCTGAAAGTTTATCTGTAAAAGTGTTGTTGTACCATGCACCTTTGATCAGGACCATGCTTTGTGCAAATATATCAGTGATTTTCAGGAAAACACAGGGATTGAGAAATATATCCGCTGCCAGTAAAGGCATGTTGCAATGTTAAAGAGGAACTTCATCCATGTTTATGAATATCATTCCCAATAAGCAACTTACCTTTGGTACTTGTTTATCCAGAATACACATAATCCTAATGAATTCTGAATGATCCTTTTCTCCCCTGCAGCTGCACATACCATCCCACAATGCCATCTTTGTTTTTTTCTTCATTGGGGGCCAGCAATCTCTTGCTGATTTCTGCAGCCAGGTCCATTATGACACAGCTCCGAAACCTTTCTCCAGTGCTGTGGGAAAGCTGATGCCCCCTGGGAAAGGTGACTCTGGTATCCCAGAAGGCTTTAAGAGGAGACTTACATTTTATTCTGTATGTAAATACAATTTACTTTTTTTTAAAGGTTGGCTTTTTTTATATTGTGGAGTGGGGAGGGTTATAATGGTGCAAAATGTTATATTTTGTGTGAAGGTCTGCCTAAATATATACATTTCAGCATTTAACTGTTAAAAAACAAAAAAAAACGTTTTTTTAACTGATTTGAAGTATGGTTGTCTATGGCATGATAAAAAAGCACGGCAAATAATGTGATCACTCTGGTAAAATCTATATTTATATCTATAGATATAATATGGCAAAATATGTGTGGACACCTGACATCACACCTCTTCGAGATTGATGATCCAGTTTCAAAGACATGGGTATTAATACAGAAATGGAATCCTTTTTGTCACTATAACTGCATCCACTGGGACAGCTTTCCATAAGATTACTGATCGTATATGTCGGAATGTGTGCCCCTCAAAAATGTGTAAAGTCAGGTACTGATGTTGAATGAGAAAACCTGGTTTACATACAGTTGTGTGCAAGCCACTTATGATCCTCCACTTCAAGCGAGTCAAGCTATGTCTTTATGGATCTGTGCTATGATTCCTGTTGTTTCTCAATCAGATTGTTGTGTTTCATTTAAATGCTGCCACAGCCTCTTCTGGAACTCATGGGTTTTGACTGTGAGTGTTTCACAGATATTTGACTGTAGGCAGGGCTTCATTTATTGCCCCTTTATGTGGAATTCTTCTTTAAGTTCTCCAGGAAGAGAGGTCATTTCACTTCCCTGCCTGGCAGGATCTTGTAAAGTTTTGAGTGGAACTTAAGAGAGGCAGATAGGAGTGGAGCTACAAGGAATAAAAGGATACAGTTGTAAGGCTGAGGACCAGTTATTCCTTTCCCCGATGGGCTCCCCTGGTACTGGGTTAGGGCAGAGATATTATTATTACTATACAGGATTTATATAGCGCCAACAGTTTGTGCAGCGTTTACAATATAAAGGGAGACAATACACCAGCAGTACAATTCAGAACAAGAGGGTTAGAAGGGCCCTGCTCCTGCAAGCTTACAATCCAAGGGGACACTTCTGATTATGGGACAAGTTCTTGGTTTGCAGATGTTCTGTTAATTATTGATAGTCAGAATACTGAAAGTGTTTAACCATATCTCTCAGAGTAACGTTATTGTCTTATTGATTGTTTGTATAACTGCACTTGTTAATCCTTTATTTTTTTAGGCTATATTTGGCCTAATGAATCCTTTGAAATACCTCAAGGTGTGTCAGTAAGTGCTGGGTTAGAGAAATGTGTCATCTTCATGCATGCAGAGAAATCACAAAACATTTCAGTGGATCCTCCAGGAGTAGTGCTACATACATTTTGATTTGTAAAAATCTGTGTAGCGAAACTCTGAACATGAGTGGCTTTACTTATTTTTATACAATTTCTTTAGAAAATGAACATGTAGAATTAAAGATTCTTTATTTATTTATGGATATACAGCAAGAATAAAATGTGCCATTCTGTCACAGCTTTAATCTGGTTTACTGAAACTCACAGATAACTAGGTGCTTCTCACTACATGGGATGTCATTCCAATAACCATCGTTATACATATGCACACAGTCTTCATTGTTCATGTAGTTATCTGGCTGTCCTGTGCTCCATTTGGTAAAAATAACCTTTTCACCTGTTAAGTACTTGAATGTTCCTTCTACTTGTGAATCTGTTATACCTAGGAAAGCTGAACTTGACCCTCCCTTATTGTTGATTATCCCATGTAAAACATTATTTTCTGCCGCATTTCTTGGAGTAGCCAAGCTTCCGCCAGCTTCTTTACATATATTCTGGGCATTGTTATGGTTTTCTTTCCGGCCATTAGTCACAAATACTTTACCACCGACTTCTTTACCACCATGAAACAGCAGAACTGAAAGAATAAAAATGAATTAAATGCATGACAGATATGGGAATCTAGACATTTGTAGAATAGAACTTGCTATAGAAATCATCAGATGTAGTGTACCCATAAACAAAGACATGTAATGACATGTGACTATATACACCTTTCAATAACTTGACTAAGATGTGCCCCCCCATTTTGCTGGAAACACATAAAATTACAGCTAGTGAAAGAGATTAGTGGCTACAGTCTTATACTGACACTGTCTTCAAGCGTGCCCGATTAAATAAATTCTTTTAAAAACTAAATAAACTAGATATATTTTTTCTGGCATTAAGGTGCCCTGGATAGCCAATAGTGATGTGTGGAGCAGAGACCATTTACAATAATCAGGGCTTTTTTTCTCAGAGAAAAGGTGCAGGAACTCACCCTCTCTGTCCAACTCTCTGCCCCAACCACGCCCAAACCCCACCCAAACCTCGCCCCAGCCACACCCAAACCTCGCCCCAGCCACACCTTCCTTAGAGGAGAGATTTACAGCGGCGCCAAAAAATTGTAATGAGTTAAGGCTTAGAACTGTGTATCACATAAGGCAAATTCCCCAAAATCCCCCCCAGCTCTCCTCATCACAAATCCCCTCCTAGCTTTCCTCTCATCACAAAGCCCCTCCTAGTTCTCCTCTCATCACAAAGCCCCCCCTAGTTCTCCTCTCATCACAAATCCCCTCCTGGTTCTCCTCTCATCACAAATCTCCTCCTAGTTCTCCTCTCATCACAAATCCCCTCCTAGTTCTCCTCTCATCACAAATCCCCTCCTAGTTCTCCTCTCATCACAAATCCCCTCCTAGCTTTCCTTTCATCACAAAGCCCCTCCTAGCTCTCCTCTCATCACAAATCCCCTCCTAGCTTTCCTCTCATCACAAAGCCCCTCCTAGTTCTCCTCTCATCACAAATCCCCTCCTAGTTCTCCTCTCATCACAAATCCCCTCCTAGTTCTCCTCTCATCACAAATCCCCTCCTAGTTCTCCTCTCATCACAAATCCCCTCCTAGCTCTCCTCTCATCACAAATCCCCTCCTAGCTCTCCTCTCATCACAATCCCCTCCTAGCTCTCCTCTCATCACAAAACCCCTCCTAGTTCTCCTCTCATCACAAATCCCCTCCTAGTTCTCCTCTCATCACAAATCCCCTCCTAGTTCTCCTCTCATCACAAATCCCCTCCTAGTTCTCCTCTCATCACAAATCCCCTCCTAGTTCTCCTCTTATCACAAATCCCCTCCTTGTTCTCCTCTTATCACAAATCCCCTCCTAGCTCTCCTCTCATCACAAATCCCCTCCTAGTTCTCCTCTCATCACAAATCCCCTCCTAGCTCTCCTCTCATCACAAAACCCCTCCTAGCTCTCCTCTCATCACAAATCCCCTCCTAGCTTTCCTCTCATCACAAAGCCCCTCCTAGCTTTCCTCTCATCACAAATCCCCTCCTAGTTCTCCTCTCATCACAAATCCCCTCCTAGTTCTCCTCTCATCACAAATCCCCTCCTAGTTCTCCTCTCATCACAAATCCCCTCCTAGTTCTCCTCTCATCACAAATCCCCTCCTAGCTCTCCTCTCATCACAAATCCCCTCCTAGCTCTCCTCTCATCACAATCCCCTCCTAGCTCTCCTCTCATCACAAAACCCCTCCTAGCTCTCCTCTCATCACAAATCCACTCCTAGTTCTCCTCTCATCACAAATCCCCTCCTAGTTCTCCTCTCATCACAAATCCCCTCCTAGCTCTCCTCTCATCACAAATCCCCTCCTAGCTGTCCTCTCATCACAAATCCCCTCCTAGCTCTCCTCTCATCACAATCCCCTCCTAGCTCTCCTCTCATCACAAAACCCCTCCTAGCTCTCCTCTCATCACAAATCCACTCCTAGTTCTCCTCTCATCACAAATCCCCTCCTAGTTCTCCTCTCATCACAAATCCCCTCCTAGCTCTCCTCTCATCACAAATCCCCTCCTAGCTCTCCTCTCATCACAAATCCCCTCCTAGCTCTCCTCTCATCACAAAACCCCTCCTAGCTCTCCTCTCATCACAAATCCCCTCCTAGTTCTCCTCTCATCACAAATCCCCTCCTTGTTCTCCTCTCATCACAAATCCCCTCCTAGCTTTCCTCTCATCACAAATCCCCTCCTAGCTCTCCTCTCATCACAAATCCCCTCCTAGCTCTCCTCTCATCACAAATCCCCTCCTAGCTCTCCTCTCATCACAAATCCCCTCCTAGCTCTCCTCTCATCACAAATCCCCTCCTAGCTCTCCTCTCATCACAAATCCCCTCCTAGCTCTCCTCTCATCACAAAACCCCTCCTAGCTTTCCTCTCATCACAAATCCTCTCCTAGCTTTCCTCTCATCACAAAGCCCCCCAGCTCTCCTCTCTGCTGACCTCACCCTCCACACACATACTCAGCTCTCCTTTCATCACAAGTTCCCCCCAGCTCTCCTCTGTGTACAATGCTCTCCCCTCTGCTAAACACACACAAACTTTGCCTCTCTGCACATATTCCCCCTCCCCCACACACTTTCACAGTGCACTTTTCTCTGAATGAACTCAGTCTCTGCAAAGCTCTCCCTAAAAAAAATCCCCCTTCCCAGCACAAATCTCCTTCCACCCTACAAATCCATATCACAGCACAGCTCCTCATCCCAGCAAAAATACCACACCCAACATCCCCCAAGCATAAATCCTCCTCCCAGTACAAATTCTCTCCCCCAAATCTCCCCTTCCAGCACAACATGCTCCCCATCCTGGAACAATTCCTCTCCCCTTGTCTTCATTATTCCCAGCCCCTCCTACACAAGTCCTCTCCCCAGTTACATCACATATCTTCCCACATAAATCCCCCCTGCCAGTACAAACTTTTCCCCCACAAACACAAATTCTTTCCCCCTTTCTAATCCAAATTCAAACCTCCACACTGTCCCAGTTTTAATGGTCCTTTCCTCAGATTTAAACAAAATCCCAGTGTCCCATGAATCTGGGCTGAGTCCTGGAGCCCAGTGCTGGAACAAGTTCTGGCCACTAACTTGTCAAGCAGGAGCTTGTGTGGGCCTCCAAGGTAAATGTCCTCCATCTCTCGGGGTTCCAGATGCCATGATCATGCCGTCTGTGAGAAGGAGAATATCTGGGAGGGAGAGGGCTAGTGCTGGAAGGGGGGGCGAGAGGGCTAGTGCTGGAAGGGGGGGGGGGAGGGCTAGTGCTGGAAGGGGGGGGAGAGGGCTAGTGCTGGAAGAGGGGGGAGAGGGCTGGTGCTGGAAGGGGGGGGGAGAGGGCTAGTGCTGGAAGGGGGGGAGAGGGCTGGTGCTGGAAGGGGGGGGAGAGAGGGCTAGTGCTGGAAGGGGGGAGGGCTAGTGCTGGAAGGGGGGGAGAGGGCTAGTGCTGGAAGAGGGGGGGAGAGAAGGCTAGTGCTGGAAGGGGGGGCTAGTGCTGGAAGGGGGGCTAGTGCTGCAAAGGGAAGGGGGGCTAGTGCTGGAAGGGGGGGCTAGTGCTGGAAGAGGAGCTAGTGCTGGAAAAGGGGGGGAGGGCTAGTGCTGCAAGGGGGGGCTAGTGCTGGAAGGGAAGGCTAGTGCTGGAAGGGGGAAGGGGGAGAGGGCTAGTGCTGGAAGGGGGCAGGGCTAGTGCTGGAAGGCAGGGGGGGCTAGTGCTGGAAGGGGGAGGGGGGAGAGGGCTAGTGCTGGAAGGGGGAGGGGGGAGAGGGCTAGTGCTGGAAGGGGGGGGGGGCTAGTGCTGGAGGGGGAAGGGGGAGGGGGAGAGGGCTAGTGCTGGAAGGGGGAGGGGGAGAGGGCTAGTGCTGGAAGGGGGGGGGACTAGTGCTGGAAGTGGTTTTGGAAATGTGCTGGGGGGAGGGGTAGCTAGTGCTAGAGGGGGGGTTGGAAATGTGCTGGGGAGAGAGGGGCGCTAGTGCTGGAAGGGGGGGTTGGAAATGTGCTGGGGGAGAGGGGGGCTAGTGCTGGAAGGGGGGGGGTTGGAAATGTGCTGGGGGAGAGGGGGGCTAGTGCTGGAAGGGGGGGTGTTGGAAATGTGCTGGGGGGAGAGGGGGGCTAGTGCTGGAAGGGGGGGGTTGGAAATGTGCTGGGGGGAGAGGGGGGGCTAGTGCTGGAAGGGGGGGTTGGAAATGTGCTGGGGGGAGAGGGGAGCTAGTGCTGGAAGGGGGGATTGGAAATGTGCTGGGGGGAGAGGGGGGCTAGTGCTTGAAGGGGCTGTCAAGTTTCAAATTAATCCCACACTGATTTCTAGCATATGTCCTTTCTCATACCAAAGCACATATCCTCCTAATCCCCCAATCACTCCACCAAGTGTACATCGTTTTTGTTTCCTCCTTCCCAATCCCAGCCACTCTCCCCCCCTCCTCCATGTCTATCTATAAAGCATAGAAAGGTTTGTACAGAGCTGAGGTCAGCGTGTGTTCCTGCTCCCCCTCTTGTATATACAGAGCTGAATGAGAAAGAGGAGGGGGAGGAGACAGCTTCGTTCTGCTGTGTGTGATTGAGACAGGCAGCTGCAGGGACGGGAGACATGCATCTGATTATCGTGCAGACAGCAGACATGTCACTCCCTGGAAAGGAGAGGGCTGCCAGAGGTTCCGGAACGCAGTTCCGTTGAGTTCCGGTGTCTTGTCGAATACAGTCCCCTATCCAGAAGTGTCCGCCCTGTACTGCGCAGGCGCAGTACGGAGGACAAACGAGACGCCGAAAGTCTCCGAAGTTCAACAGCTGATCGTCAGCTGTACACGGCGTCTGCGCATTTATTCTTACCCTATGTCCAGGATCATTCCCTACTATCCAAGTGGACATAGAGTTAGAATAAATAGTTGCCGAGCGCAGCGAGGCCGTGCCCGAAGCGTGGCCGAGCGCCGTGTACAGCTGATGGTCAGCTGATCAACTTCGGACATTTTCGGCATCTCCTGCTGCTCTGTACTGCGCAGGCGCTGCACCTGCGCAGTACGGGGCGGACACTATCTGATAGGAGGACACTATATGTCAGAACACCGGCTGAAAAAAAGCCCTGACAATAATCATTATTTGTTATGCCTGCGATTACACCAGGTATGATTTAAAGTGGTGCAACTTAAAGCCTGACTTCAACCACGATTTAGCCCCCTTTCACACTTATACGATTTGTCCCACGATTTTGGACTGCAAAATCGCATGACAAGTCATTCTCCATGATTGTGAATGAATACCATTCATATTAGCACAACTTTAAGTCGTACCGACTCAAAGTAATTCCTGCACTACTTTTTTTCTGAAGTCGGATAAAAGTTGGATTCCGTATTAACTGATCCGACTTTGGCATGCGACTTGTGCATAAAGGGAAACTCCACGCCATCTTTTTTTTAAGAAAAAAAATGGCATGGGTTCCCCCTTCATAAGCATACCAGGCCCCTCGGTCTGCTATGGTTTTTAAGGAGAAACCCACGCCGAAAATGCGGCGTGGGGTCCCCCCCAAATCCATACCAGACCCTTATCTAAGCACCAGCCTGGCTGGTCAGGAAAGGGGGTGGGGACGAGCGAGCGCCCCCCTCCCTCCTGAGCTGTACCAGGCCACATGCCCTCAACATGGGGGGGTGGGTGCTTTGGGGCAGGGGGGCGCCCTGCGGCCCCCCCGCCCCAAAGCTCCTTGCCCCCATGTTGATGAGGACAAGGGCCCCTTCCCGACAACCCTGGCCATTGGTTGTTGGGGTCTGCGGGTGGGGGGCTTATCGGAATCTGGGAGCCCCCTTTAAAAAGGGTGACCCCACCCCCATATGACATCAGAGTCCCATCATGCCCCGGGCTGTGATGTCATAAAGGGGTGGGGTCATCGGGTGACATCACTCGCTGACTACGCCCCATGCCTATATAAATGGTTGTGCACCGCGCACATGGCATTACAGCGGGAGAGAGCATTGTATCAACATCGGAAGAAGAGAAGAGGGAGGAAGACGACGGAGAAGACCAGGCCAACGCTAGTAAAAGTGCTGGAAGAAGATAGCGGAGGAGCCCGTCAGAAGGCACTGGAGAAGGCACCAGAGAGCGGGAAAAGAATCGGAGAGTGGGAGAAGACACCCGAGAGTGGGAGAAGAGAGCGGAGAAGTTGGAAGAGACCCCTGAAATCGGAAGAAGACCCCCGGAGCTGCCTAATAAATTACTTTAAAAACCTGTCTAGTGTGTTTTTTTATTGACACTTTTTTCCCCCCAGGTGAATGGGTAGGGGTACGATGTAGCCCATACTCATTCACATAGGGTGGGAGGCCGGGATCTGGGGGTCCCCTTATTAAAGATGGCTTCCAGATTCCGCTCCCAGCCCCCCGCCCGCAGACCCCGACAACCAACGGCCAGGGTTGTCGGGAAGGGGCCCTTGTCCTCATCAACATGGGGGCAAGGTGCTTTTGTTATTCTGAAGTAATCCATGTGTGTTTGTCTGTGCCTCTGTACTGAATGGGTCTAATGGGAGTGGTTTAACAATTAACTGTCAGGTGTGCAGCTGCAGGGCATTAATGAGGAATCTACTGGGCCTGTATCCCTTTAGACATGTTCCTATTGGAAGTATCTCACCAAAAATGACATTTTTGTTGCAGGGGATGCCTGGAATCTGACTTGTATCTTAGGCAGACTTCTGGGAAAATTGATGAGTCAATCACACAAGCAGGAAACTATGCTTCTGGGGAGTGTCCAGTACACACTCTGTCATAGGCGTGCGCACAGGGCTAATGCCCAGGCACACCCCAGGGCTTTTTGCTGTCAAAATGTGTGAGAATTCTTTTTCCCTCACCTCTGCTAATTGACACTGGTAGCTTCAAGTGGGACTATTTGTCATGGATGTGTAACTACTGTGGGAACTGCAGCCACTGGCTGTGGAGTAAACAGGCAGTCTGCCGCATTTTCCAATGCTGACTCTATAGTTCCAGCTACAGTATCCCTGACAGCTGAATATCGCTCTGCCGCCCGCTGTCAGATGTAGCATGTGAACTTCAGAGACAGCAATGGGTAATCCCTGACTGCTTACTTCACAGATGTGGCCGCAGTCCTCACAGGAGTTATCCACCATCCTATGCCCTGTGTTGCCAGAAGACAGCTCTGATGCAGCATTTGGGGGAAAACTGTCTCTCTCCTCGGGTTCCTGTCTGGCTGAGTCGGGGTGTTTCGTCAGATTCGGCAACCCGTCAGATTGTGTAACAGAAGTGACGTTCCGTGCCGCCGCCATCTTGTTACACCCCGCACTCCTCCACAGTAAGGATACACTGAGAAGGGGGCAAGGGGATATCTTGTTACTCCCACCAGAGTTTTGCATTTTACACTTATTTATAACAGTAAACTGAGGTTATATAGTGAAATACAGTAATTAGAACTCCATCTGACTGTTTAGATGTTGAATTTTAAAAGCAGCGGCAAGCCTGCTCATCTCACAGGTTTGCTAATCTGACAGAAGTTGACTGTTTTTAAAATTCAACATCTAAACAGTCAGACGGAGTTCTAAGTACTGTATTTCACTATATAAACTCAGTTTACTGTTATAAATAAGTGTAAAATGTATCCATCCTTGCAGTGTGTGAGGGAAGGGGGCAGTGGCGGCCTGTCCATAGGGGGCGCATGGGCGCCGCCCCCCCTCCAGGCAGTCCCCCCAAAAAAAGTCAAAAAAATTTTTTTTTAATACTGGCCCTTTAAAAAAAAAAAAAAACAATAAAAGGTCCTTAAGTGCACTGTGTGCGGATGCCGGACACAGTGTGACGCCGGACACATTGCACTAAGGGGAAGCACCATGTCTATGCAGTCACGAGATTGCAGACGTGGCGCTGCATTTGCGGGCGTTGAGCCCGCCTTGCGGCGCTTTCCGACGCGCAGATTAGCTTCCGCCCGGCGATCGTAGTATATGTTACTACAGCCGGAAGGTTTGATTGACATCTCCCATTGCGCCCGAGAGAAAGGAAACAGGAAGTATGAAGAAGACACCGCTGGAGAGGACAACGGCAAGGTAAGTAGTACACTACCGCTGTGCTCCCGTGGAGAACAGGGGGGGGGCTGCACAGGCTGCATTGGGGGACAGATGCAATGCTGCTTTGGGGGACACAGGCAAGGCTGTATTGGGGGACACATGCAAGGCTGCATTGGGGGACACAGGCAAGGCTGCATTGGGGGACACAGGCAAGACTGCATTAGGGGACACTGGCAAGGCTGCATTGGGGGACACTGGCAAGGCTGCATTGGGGGACACAGACAAGGCTGCATTGGGAGACACAGGCAAGGCTGCATTGGGGGACACAGGCAAGGCTGCATTGGGGGACACAGGCAAGGCTGCATTTGGTGGACACAGTCAAGGCTGCATTTGGTGGACACAGGCTGCATTTGGTGGACACAGGCAAGGCTGCATTGGTGGACACAGGCAAGGCTGCATTGGGGGACACAGGCAAGGCTGCATTGGGGGACACAGGCAAGGCTGCATTGGGGGACACAGGCAATGCTGCATTGGGGCACACAGGCAAGGCTGCATTGGGGGACACAGGCAAGGCTGCATTGGGGGACACAGGCAAGGCTGCATTGGGGGACACAGGCAATGCTGAATTGGGGGACACAGGCAAGGCTGCATTGGGGGACACAGGCAAGGCTGCATTGGGGCCACAGGCAAGGCTACATTGGGGGACACATGCAAGGCTGCATTGGGAGACACAGGCAAGGCTGCATTGGGGGACACAGGCAAGACTGCATTGGGGGACACAGGCAAGGCTGCATTTGGTGGACACAGGCAAGGCTGCATTTGGTGGACACAGGCAAGGTTGCATTTGGTGGACACAGGCTGCATTTGGTGGGCGCAGGCTGCATTTGGTGGACACAGGCTGCATTTGGTGAGACACAGGCTGCATTTGGTGAGACACAGGCTGCATTTGGTGAGACACAGGCTGCATTTGGTAAGACACAGACTGCATTTGGGGGACACAGGCTGGCTGTATTTTGTGGGACACAGGCTGCATTTAGTGGGACACAGGCTGCATTTAGTGGGACACAGGCTGCATTTGGTGGGACACAGGCTGCATTTGGTGGGACACAGGCTGTATTTTATGTGACACAGGCTGCATTTTATGGGACACAGGCTGCATGTAAGGACGGATTCCACTGGGGACACCTGATGGCATCTGGTGGCAGGTGACGTGGCTAGTGACACGCTCAGGGCTCCCACTGATTCTGCATTATGGTGAGTTGAATGATTTCATTTTATATTACAATGTAATAATAGAATTAATGCGCTTCAATTATCCTGACACCATAACAACCATGGTGCCGGGATGATTGAAGTGCTAACACCAGGTGTTTGGAATATCTTTATCTGCTGATTGTTAAACTTTCTAGAATACACATATTTCTATTGTTGTGTAGGATCTGGGCCTGCTGTCCCTCCATCCCTCTCTCCCTCCATCCCTCATTCATCTCAGATGCTAACCACACCACCTTAGAGCCATGCCCACTATTTTGTTGAAACCACTCCCATTTTCACCAAGTGGGAGGGGTCAAAAAGGAAGGGCGGGGTCTGGCGCCCCCCATCTTAAAACTTCACCAGCCGCCACTGCACGGGAGGGGGGGCAATGAAGAGAGCTGGGGAAAAATTTTAGCAGAGAGGAGAGCTGGAGTGGGGGGGGGGTTTAGCAAAGGAAAGCTGGGGATGATTTTAGCAGAGTGGTGAAGAGGGGGTTTAGCAGAGGAGAGGTGGGGGGCTGAGCAGAGAGGTTGGCAGGATTTTAGCGGAGAGGTAGGGGGGCATTTTAGCAGAGAGGAGAGGAGGGGGTATTTCAGCAGAGAGGTTGGGGGGATTTTAGCCGAGAGGAGAGGTGGGGGGATTTCAGAAGAGAGGTTGGGGGAATTTCAGCAGAGTGGTGGGGGGGGTAGCAGAGAAGAGGTGAGGGGATTTTAACAGAGAGGAGAGGTGGGGGGATTTTAGCAGAGAGGAGAGGTGGGGAGATTTTAGCAGAGAGGAGAGGTGGGGAGATTTTAGCAGAGAGGAGAGGTGACGGGGGATTTTAGCAGAGAGGAGAGGTGAGGGGGATTTTAGCAGATAGGAGAGGTGAGGGGGGATTTCAGGAGAGCGGAGAGGGGGGGATTTTAGCAGAGAGGAGAGGTGAGGGGGGATTTTAGCAGAGTGGACAGGTGGGGGGGTAGCAGAAAGTAGATGTGGGGGGGGTAATTTGTGCAGAGAGGAGAGCTGGGGGGTTAGCAGAGAGGAGAGGGGATAATTTGTGCAGAGAGGAGAGGTGGGAAAGAGGGAGATTTGTGAAGAGAGGAGAACTGGAGTGGGGGGGGGTTTAGCAAAGGAAAGCTGGGGATGATTTTAGCAGAGTGGTGAAGGGGGGGGTTTAGCAGAGGAGAGGTGGGGGGCTGAGCAGAGAGGTTGACAGGATTTTAGCGGAGAGGTGGGGGGGCATTTTAGCAGAGAGGAGAGGAGGGGGTATTTCAGCAGAGAGGTTGGGGGGATTTTAGCTGAGAGGAGAGGTGGGGGGATTTCAGAAGAGAGGTTGGGGGAATTTCAGCAGAGTGGTGGGGGGGTAGCAGAGAAGAGGTGAGGGGATTTTAGCAGAGAGGAGAGGTGGGGGGATTTTAGCAGAGAGGAGAGGTGGGGGGATTGTAGCAAAGAGGAGAGGTGACAGGGGATTTTAGCAGAGAGGAGAGGTGACGGGGGATTTTAGCAGAGAGGAGAGGTGAGGGGGATTTTAGCAGAGAGGAGAGGTGAGGGGGATTTTAGCAGATAGGAGAGGTGAGGGGGGATTTCAGGAGAGCGGAGAGGGGGGGATTTTAGCAGAGAGGAGAGGTGAGGGGGGATTTTAGCAGAGTGGACAGGTGGGGGGGTAGCAGAAAGTAGATGTGGGGGGGTAATTTGTGCAGAGAGGAGAGCTGGGGGTTTAGCAGAGAGGAGAGGGGATAATTTGTGCAGAGAGGAGAGGTGGGAAAGAGGGAGATTTGTGAAGAGAGGAGAACTGGGAAAGGGGGAGATTTGTGAAGAGGAGAGGTGGGAAAGGGGGAGATTTGTGCAGAGATGAAAACTGGGAAAGGGGTATTTTCTACTTATTACCATTATTTGGTGCCGCTGTACTTATCTACCCTAAGGAAGGTATGTTTGGGGGTGGGAATTTGGCTAGGGGAGGGAGAGTTCCTGCACCTATTCTCTGAGAAAAACAGCCCTGCTGTTATACAAGCTGTACACTTACTACTTTACATTGTAGCAAAGTGTCATTTCTTCAGTGTTGTCACATGAAAAGATATAATAAAATATTTACAAAAATGTGAGGGGTGTACTCACTTTTGTGAGATACTGTATATGGTTTTTAATAGATTGATTTTAATTGTTTCAGAGCAACTTGACCCTTTAGCTCCTGAAGAAGCGGAATGTTTTGAATCCAAGAAACACATTTAGTTGTATGATCTATGACAACCACTACAAGAATAATTGATTATAAATAATGGAAGATACCCATATAATAAACAAAAGTTTCCTGCAAAGTGGGTGAATGTCAGAGAGCTCACCTTGCTGGTCATGGGATTGGCCACCAGAGGGAGTGCCTGTGAGCAAGCCGGCCTATTTAAGTTTGTCAGGCACTCTGTTCAGTGCTGCCTGATCATCAGCTTCCTGTTTCCTGTCTTGTCTTCCTGTTTACCTGATCTCCTGACGACCCGGATTGCCCTTGGATTCCCCTGTTTGCTGCCTGTACCTGACCTTGGCCTGTTTGACTCCGCTTCTGCCTGCTCCTATTGTACCTTGCTGCCAGTCTGTTGCCGAACCCAGCCTGTCTCCTGACCATCCTGCTCAGTCTCATCGCCTGTGTTCCAGCCTGCACCTGCTGTTCATAGACTGCTATTCCACCAGCATCTGGACTCTAGTTCACAGGCTCTCATACCACTCCGCACTCCTGTGTTTCCTGTTACCTTACCAGGGGCCGCGAGTCGGACGCGTAAGGGAGCCTACTCTCTGCCCAAGCGGACTCACCGGTCTGGTAAGTAGGAGTCTGATAGTGATAGTCAGGTCAAATTTGAGGTCCTCTTTACTATATTGCTCTTGGTATTTTAGAACCTTTTTATGTCATTGGATTTTTTCCCATATCGTCTTTAAGGACAGCCACCTATGAGAGACCTCGGCTCCTCCCTTCTGGAGCTCACAGCAGGGCCGTATAGCGGGTGACATAACTTCCGGCGGGGGGTGTGCACCTCTACGTGATTCGCGGCTTCCAGTTCCAGCCACGGATGCTGAAGGCGGGCCAGGCCTTGGCTGATGGGGACCTGGAAAGGTTGCACAGGCGGCTGGAGTTCCCAGAGGCAAGACCATCCTTTTTACAACAGGAGCGTGTCACCTGCAGCTCCACAGGTGGGGTTACCTGTGGTGGTTGGAGGAGAGGAGGCACATGGGACTCGGGGGCTGGTGGTTCCATATGCTTTCCCGGGGGGGGGGTCCTTACAGGTCTGGCTGGTGGAGGGGGGGTCCCAGGGCTCTGACTACCTCACAAACGGGGTTGCCTGCCAGTTGGGCGGGTGGTAAATCCCACAGCCCCAGACTGTGCCTCACCAGCGATAGTAGGGTACCATACCCTTTCCTGCCGGTCACCCCTCCGGGGGGAAAGGGGGGACTGGAGGTTTCCATATTTAATTTCACAAAAGCACCAGAGCCTTTACTGGGGGAGTGGGTGAGTACTGCTGTCCCCCGTTCTCTGTTCCTGGGGACAGCCAGGACCACTGTGATGTCGGCCCCATAAGCGTGGGGCCGGCATCACTTCCGGGGCATATGACATCATCAACGGGCGCCGGAGATGCTGGTTACAGTCTCCATATGGTGCAAACAGGGAGCATGGATTGTAGCTCAGAGGCTAAGGGCTCTGACTGGTCTGCTGGGGACCTGAGTTCAAATCCCAATGAGGGAAAGCCGTTCGTGATGTAGGTACTGCACAGCACCTGCACCTCCTGCTGGACATGTGGCAGCTCAGTGGCTTAGAGGTGAGAACTTCTGCTTGGCATCCCTGTGGGTCTTGTGTTCAAAAGGGGAAGACCCAGCAGTGGACCACCAAAGGGGTAGGATGGACTCCTCTGCAACACCTGCACAGGCAGTGGAAGCAGGCCCCGGCACCTCACAGGTAAGCCTGAAGTGTTTGTACTTCTATGCACATCCTTTTCAGTGTTTTTCCCCCTTGTAACCAGTAGGGACTGGGTGAAGGGTAAAGTTTTTTTTTTCTCCTTCTTGTACTAGGTGTATGGAGTAGGTGTGGCTGAAATAACACTGTTTGGTAAAACACGAGGCTGGCCGCTGAAAAGAAACAATGGTGAGGCAGTCATGGCTCACAACCAATGCAGCCATGGCAGTCTGCCTGGAGACATGTAGGGATGAGCCGAACACCCCCCTGTTCGGTTCGCACCAGAACATGCGAACAGGAAAAAAGTTCGTTCGAACATGCGAACACCGTTAAAGTCTATGGGACACGAACATGAATAATCAAAAGTGCTAATTTTAAAGGCTTATATGCAAGTTATTGTCATAAAAAGTGTTTGGGGACCTGGGTCCTGCCCCAGGGGACATGGATCAATGCAAAAAAAAGTTTTAAAAACGGCCGTTTTTTCAGGAGCAGTGATTTTAATAATGCTTAAAGTCAAACAATAAAAGTGTAATATCCCTTTAAATTTCGTACCTGGGGATTGTCTATAGTATGCCTGTAAAGGGGCGCATGTTTCCTGTGTTTAGAACAGTCTGACAGCAAAATGACGTTTTGAAGGAAAAAACTCATTTAAAACTACCCGCGGCTATTGCATTGCCGACAATACACATAGAAGTTCATTGATAAAAACGGCATGGGAATTCCCCAAAGGGGAACCCCGAACCAAAATTAAAAAAAAAATATGACGTGGGAGTCCTCCTAAATTCCATACCAGACCCTTCAGGTCTGGTATGGATATTAAGGGGAACCCCGGCCAAAATTTAAAAAAAAAAATGACGTGGGGTTCCCCCTAAATTCCATACCAGACCCTTCAGGTCTGGTATGGATTTTAAGGGGAACCCCGCGCCAAAAAAAAAACAAAACGGCGTGGGGTCCCCCCAAAAATCCATACCAGACCCTTATCCAAGCACGCAACCTGGCAGGCCGCAGGAAAAGAGGGGGGGACGAGAGTGCGGCCCCCCCTCCCTCCTGAACCGTACCAGGCCACATGCCCTCAACATTGGGAGGGTGCTTTGGGGTAGCCCCCCAAAACACCTTGTCCCCATGTTGATGAGGACAAGGGCCTCATCCCCACAACCCTGGCCGGTGGTTGTGGGGGTCTGCGGGCGGGGGGCTTATCGGAATCTGGAAGCCCCCTTTAACAAGGTGACCCCCAGATCCCGGCCCCCCCCCTGTGTGAAATGGTAAGGGGGTACATAAGTACCCCTACCATTTCACGAAAAAAGTGTCAAAAATGTTAAAAATGACAAGAGACAGTTTTTGACAATTCCTTTTATTTAAATGCTTCTTCTTTCTTCTATCTTCCTTCATCTTCTGGTTCTTCTGGTTCTTCTGGCTCTTCTGGTTCTTCCTCCGGCGTTCTCGTCCAGCATCTCCTCCGCGGCGTCTTCTATCTTCTTCTCCTCGGGCCGCTCCGCACCCATGGCATAGGGGGGAGGCTCCCGCTCTTCTCTTCTTCTTTTCTTCTCTTCTGTTCTTCTTCATTTTCTTCTCCGGGCCGCTCCGCAATCCATGCTGGCATGGAGGGAGGCTCCCGCTGTGTGACGGCGCTCCTCGTCTGACAGTTCTTAAATAACCGGGTGGGCGGGGCCACCCGGTGAACCCCGCCCCCCTCTGACGCACGGTGACTTGACGGGACTTCCCTGTGATGTCACGGGGAATGCCACAGGGAAGTCCCGTCAAGTCACCGTGCGTCAGAGGGGGGCGGGGTCACCGGGTGGCCCCGCCCCCCGTTATTTAAGAACTGTCAGACGAGGAGCGCCGTCACACAGCGGGAGCCTCCCTCCATGCCAGCATGGATTGCGGAGCAGCCCGGAGAAGAAAATGAAGAAGAACAGAAGAGAAGAAAAGAAGAAGAGAAGAGCGGGAGCCTCCCCCCTATGCCATGGGTGCGGAGCGGCCCGAGGAGAAGAAGATAGAAGACGCCGCGGAGGAGATGCTGGACGAGAACGCCGGAGGAAGAACCAGAAGAGCCAGAAGAACCAGAAGAACCAGAAGATGAAGGAAGATAGAAGAAAGAAGAAGCATTTAAATAAAGGAATTGTCAAAAACTGTCTCTTGTCATTTTTAACATTTTTGACACTTTTTTTGTGAAATGGTAGGGGTACTTATGTACCCCCTTACCATTTCACACAGGGGGGGGCCGGGATCTGGGGGTCACCTTGTTAAAGGGGGCTTCCAGATTCCGATAAGCCCCCCGCCCGCAGACCCCCACAACCACCGGCCAGGGTTGTGGGGATGAGGCCCTTGTCCTCATCAACATGGGGACAAGGTGTTTTGGGGGGCTACCCCAAAGCACCCTCCCAATGTTGAGGGCATGTGGCCTGGTACGGTTCAGGAGGGAGGGGGGGCCGCACTCTCGTCCCCCCCTCTTTTCCTGCGGCCTGCCAGGTTGCCTGCTCGGATAAGGGTCTGGTATGGATTTTTGGGGGGACCCCACGCCGTTTTTTTTTTTTTTTTTTGGTGCGGGGTTCCCCTTAAAATCCATACCAGACCTGAAGGGTCTGGTATGGAATTTAGGGGGAACCCCACGTCATTTTTTTTTTTAAATTTTGGCCGGGGTTCCCCTTAATATCCATACCAGACCTGAAGGGCCTGGTATGGAATTTAGGGGGACTCCCACGTCATTTTTTTTTTTTTAATTTTGGTTCGGGGGTTTTTAAAACTTTTTTTTGCATTGATCCATGTCCCCTGGGGCAGGACCCAGGTCCCCAAACACTTTTTATGACAATAACTTGCATATTAGCCTTTAAAATTAGCACTTTTGATTTCTCCCATAGACTTTTAAAGGGTGTTCCGCGGCATTCGAATTTGCCGCGAACACCCCAAATTGTTCGCTGTTCGGTGAACTTGCGAACAGCCAATGTTCGAGTCGAACATGAGTTCGACTCGAACTCGAAGCTCATCCCTAGAGACATGGGATCTTATCCTCATGTCAGCCCCTTTCGACCTTTGACAAGTCACTTTATGCAGTGGCTCAGCGGGTTACGCTTCAGCTCTGGGGTCACTGATTCAATAGGGCTGAGAGTCAGTTCCCTGAGTGGTCTCCTGGTGACTCTGGGGTGTCTATCCAGGGGCAAAGGCCTGGGTGGCTGACACTTCTGCCTGGCAACACTGGGTGGTTAGTTCAGATCCCCCAACATTCCAGTACTTGCATCAAATTGTGGGTTCTCCCTGTGTTTGTGTGAGGTATCTTGAATGCCCCAAACACAGGCTGGTGATATACCTGGCACATTGGCTGGGTAGCGTGCACTCATGACCAGAGGGGTCAGCTCACACAGAGTCTGCACTATAGGCACTGCAGTGAAAACTTTGCCTGTGTAGGACCAACAAACCAGCTCACCTAAAATCTCCAGGCAAGGGTCTTCAGGTTGTCTGGGGCGACCCACAATCAGTGAAGAAAAAGAGCTCACATTAAAGATGTTGCACCTAAACTGTGCCTTAAACACTGAGGTCATGAGTTTGAATCCCAACCAAGCTAGCACCCTGCATGTTTCACTAGTGTTTTGATGTTACAGGGTTGCTGGCCAGATGGTGCCTGATGGCCACATAACCTGTATGCACTTGATATAGGAAACTAAACAGGGGATTTCTGGTGACCAGGGCCCGATTTTAAGGAGAGGCCCCCTGGATGGCATCACAGAGTGTTAAGGTTGACCAGACCCTAGTAAGATACAAAGGTTTCTAGAACACTTGTTAAGAAGTGGGAGAAGGCCTGGATGGTGAATCCAGTAGGCCCCCTCATTACAAAATTTCTCTGGAGGAGGTGGTTTCAGAAGGACAAGAAAAACATTCTTGCTCCACGACCAAGGCCAGAGCAGTGGGAAAGGGCATTCCTGTCCATTAGGTCCAATGGAAGCCAGGTAAGACTAGGGTCCAGCTTCTCGGAAGGCTTTGGTTCAGTACCCTCTGTTCCCACCAGACCCAGTTTTTTTCCACATATCCAGACTTACCCGCCTAGTCTTGGGAGATGGAGGGTTATTGTTGGATTCCATGCTTAGGAGAATGAACTCTCTTCTGAAAGGGACCTGTGATTGTTTTCATCGTAGGAAAATGAACTACTCTGGCATTTATACCAGTGTCGTGCATCTCAGAATATTGTCTGACACAATTGCAGACACACATTGATGTATGGTCAGTAAGAGGATGGGCAGCCCCCAAGTGGTGGGTGACGAACAGCATGTCCAAGACTGTGTGATATCCCGCCCACAGGGGACCTGTTCTTAGGGCGGAGGCGTAGCAGACAGGAAGAGAGCCCTTTCTGTGAAATACAAGGGTGACCCAGGTAGGAATGCTGGTCTACGGCCACAGCACCCTAAATGCACCCGATCTCATCTGATGACGGAAGTTATGACTATTGCCGTGTACACACAACCGTTTTTGCCGTCGGAATAAACTCCGAAGGTTTCTCCGACAGAACTCTGACAGAATTTGATTCAAGCGGTCTTGCCTACACACGGTCAAACCAAAGTCTGACCGTCAAGAACACAGTGACGTACAACACTTACGACGGGTCTAGTAAAGGGAAGTTCAATAGCCAGTAGCCAATAGCTTCCGTCTAGTACTTGCTTCAAAGCATGCGTTGTTTTTGGTCCGTTGGAACAGCATACAGACGAGCGGTTTTCCCGATAGGAATTGGTTCTGTCGGAAATATTTAGAACATGTTCCATTTCTAGGTCCGTCAGAATTTTCGAAAAAAAAAGTCAGATGAGGCATACACACGATCAGAATAGACGATGAAAAGCTTCCGTTGGACTTTTTCTGTCGGACATTCCGCTCGTGTGTACACGGCTTAAGTGGAGACCTCCTCTTGCAGTTGCAGGCACTTCCATCTGGACTATCTATAGGGAGGTTAACCCTGGTATCTCGCGTTTCCTCTGGGAACTCTGGTTTCATCCCATAAAATGTCCTCTTTGGGCCTGAACCAGTATAGGGTAGGCGCTCTTGGGTGGATGCCGTCGCTTAGAGCTGGCATTTCCCCAGGTGCTATGCCATCTCGCTCACCTGCAGTCTTACAGGTGGGCATAGAACATTATGGTCATTCTTGTTGTATCACACTGGTTTAAAGGACCACGGTTCTCTGTCCTGAGGGCTCTGGGAACCTGGTGATCTAGCTACTAAGAAGGATCCCTCAAGATTATATTTTATGCTCCACTTACCTGAGATTTGGAGGCGTTACGGCAGCTGAATCAGTTTTAGGTCTGCAGCCCCCCAAGTAGGACCAAACTTTACTTATTTTAGGCTCTCGTGGGATCTTCCTTTGAACTTTGGTTCATGTGTCAATAAGGGGTTTCCTTCCTTGTTGTTTTGCAGGGACTAAAGTAAGGGTTAAAAATCTCTAGCAGAACCTGGGCAAGATGGCATTAGTTAACAATCGGACATGCCTATATGTAGGGGGATCTCAGAGAAGCTGATGCTACTCTGCGCCAGATCTGTGCAGCGGCAACGTGATTCAGCTCTCCCACCTTTTACCTGACACTAGAGGCTGATCTTGTTGTCAGCAAAGGGATCAGGCTCTTTGGAAACAGAGTCCTGTAAGCCGTAGTCCCACCTTATGGGTAAGTGCTCGCTTATCCTCTCATAGGTGGCTGTCATGAAAGACGATATGGGAAAATTAGAGTTACCTACTGGTAAAGTCTCTTCCTGGAGTCTTTCAGGACAGCACTGTGTACACACCCTTGTTGGTTTCCTTTTGGGTTCCTGACTCAGGAACCATCAAAAAGTAATTTATGGTGTATGATGTGTTCTTGTGTCTCCCCAGCTGGCCGGAGTTGCTCTTGAAGAACTGAGGAGCCGGCGGGGAAGCATGCCTTTTAAATCTAGGCTGGGCAGTGTTTCCTCAGAGGTGAGAAGCCAAGGTCTCTCATAGGTCGCTGTCCTGAAAGACTCCTGGAAAAGACGTTACCAGTAAGTAACTCTAATTTTTTTTTCTATATTATGTACTAAAAAAGCTATATTGTTTTTATGAAAAGGGAACTGTTATCTTGTGGTGCCTCAAAAGTCAAGCTTTTAAACAAATCTTTGTCTATAAGAATCAGAGCAAGGTTACAGCCTACAGATGCCCCTACTCATGCAGAAGCTCATTCCTACTAGAGGAGCCATAGGGTAGACTAAAACACCTTGATATATGTTCAACTCTTTTGCTGGAGACTGCTGAGATTAAATCGTGTGTACTGAGGATAGAGGTGGAAAAGGAGGGGCTGGAAGGAGCAAGTGAAGAACTGCGACCTGTTTTCTGAAGAGGAACATTCTGGTGCTGTTCCCACTTAGCTGCATGCTGAGAGGTCAGATGTATCTTCATACACATGCTACCTAAATGGCCGATGGTATGGCCATGTTTCATAAGCTGGAGGCAGAGAGTGGCGCGGGGGGGGGGGCAGCAGCAACACAGCAACAGAACCCGTCGGTGACTCACATACAAAAACATAGCACTAAAAAGGACTGTTGGGTTCTAGGAAATTACAGGGAATGAATGTGGGCCTATATTCCACTCTCCATAGCCATACAAAATACTATTCATTGCAAAGTATCAGTACCATACACTGTATAGTATTGTATAGAGCACTGATACTGTAGGCACAACCCAGCAGTAGCACATTACACTAAAGTACCCAACACGTTCTCCCTAAAAGCAATATCATCTGTCCCTCACTTTTACTAAACTCCCATACACTGACAAAGGGCTTCTGGGAGTGCAGCTCTTTATAGAGTGTGGGCTGACACATAGCCCAGAACCATCACTGGCCAAAATTTTGCACCTGACCAGAGGAGTACTGGTAAAGTATTGCATGATATTAGTTATATGGCCCTCTGGAATTGTAAGGATACCTACATACTAATGCTAACTTGCCAATTATTAAAATGCTCTACAAAACAGCATAAACACAGCTGCATTAAAATGTATTTATATTGTGATCTGCACATTTTAATATTGAATTTGAATGTATTTATCGTCTTTTCATTGTGTTTGTATTGCTTTGTATCTTGCAGTTTTTTTTTTAAATGCACTAATAGGTAGTTGAAAGACATGAAATACAAATATAAAGCACATTGGAAACACAGTGTATATGCATGTATAGCTATCTTTTATAGACACATTTTCCCTCTCTTCCACCCACATCTTACATTTGCCTATTCCCAATCCTCTGTGATCCTTATGCCGCGTACACACGATCGCACATTCCGACAACAAAATCCATGTTTTTTTTTCAGACGAATGTTGGCTCAAACTTGTCTTGCATACACATGGTCACACAAATCTTGTTGGAAATTCCGAACATCAAGAACGCGGTGACGTACAACACGTACAATGAGCCAAGAAAAATGAAGTTCAATAGCCAGTGCGGCTTCTGCTTGATTCTGAGCATGCGTGGAACTTTGTGCGTCGGAATTGTTTACACACGATTGGAATTTATGACGGATTTTGTTGTCGGAAAATTTGAGATCCAGATCTCAAATTTTGTTTGTCGGAAATTCCGACGGAAAATGTCTGATGGAGCCTACACACGGTTGGAATTTCCGACAACAAGCTCCCATCGAACATTTCCAGATGGAAAATCCAACCATGTGTACGCGTCATTACTGTGGGACCCATTGGGATCCCCCTCCTTTGAAGTCTCCACTGGACTCTGCTTCTTTCACAAATCTACATAGCGATGACCATTTACTATTTGCAAAAAAATATATTTTAAGCCTTGCCTACCTGGTGGTGAGTTCTGCTAACTTTTGATACTCACCCCCCACAGCAGATCCAGTGCTGTACAGCTGAGAGCTTCTTCTCTTCTGGTAGCGCTCGATCCAGCGCTGCCATGTTTCCCTGTGATCTCATTTCTAGGCTGTCCAGCTGTCACGCCACCCAATGACGCATTGAAAGACCCACCCCTCCTCCTTTCCTCAATATAATGTTATGCATCCTGGGATATGTGACTTATATATCCCAGGAGGCACAGCAGGCAGTGTGCACACCATTCGCCTAAGGTGAGTGACATGCAGGGGGGAGGGGCGTACATTCACCAAAAAAAAAAAGTAAACAAAACAGAGAAAAAAAAGTCCTATTCTTGCAGAGGATGGGAGGGAGGGTAGAGAGGCGGGAGGCTGAAGGTCCGCTTTAAGGAAAAGTGTACCACTCCAAGTGTTCCCCTCACATGCTGGCATAAGATGTCGGCTTGGAGTCATTCATTCTTCCACGCTTAGCTCAGTATAATCCAAAAGACAAGCCTCACAATGATGGTGTCTTTACAGGCAAAAAATGTAATCAACAAGCTTCAGCACATGGTCTCACCCCCAAGAAGATAAATCTTTATTTATTCCTATAGAAAGGCTGTTAATACTTAATTCCAACTGTGGGCATCCTCTCTAAAGGAATGAATTAATATCAAAGGTTCACACGCATGGAAGAGGCAGAACCCCACCAAGGAGGCTGAAAAGGAGGCTGTGTGGTACCCAGGAGGCTGCACAGTGAAGGTCTCAAGTTAAACAGGCAGATAAGTGTAAGACTTTGGGGGAGTGCTCTGGGAAGGGAGAGGGTAGACCCATAAAGGATAACTGTACTAAAAATAAAGTTATCCTGTTAAGTGTGATGTCTTTATGTTTCTGGGGTTTACATGCAAAAAAATGGCAATTTGACACAACATTCCAGTGCATTTACCTTCATGCATTCTCTACATGAAGGTAAAAAGCCTTCTGTATGCAGAGGACCCCCCCCCCTCCTCCACCCTCTGTAATACTCACCTAAACCCAATTGCAATGTGCCTGACAGCCTCCTCATTGGCTCCAGTTGCTGTTAATCACAACCAGTAGGCCAATGAAAAGAGACAGGGGGTGGGGCCAAGCAGTGGCTCTGTGCTTGAATAGACACGCAGAGCAGCGGCTCTGCTTGGATACCCCCACAGCAAGCTGTTTGCTCTGGGGGCACTCGGCAGGAGGGTGGAGCCAGGAACGCTGGCGGGGGACCTGAGAAGAAGATCGGGGCTGCTCTGTGCAAAACCACTGCACAGAACAGGTAAGTATGATTGTTTGTCATTTAAAAAAAAAAAAAAACTTGCCTTTTAATATCACTTTACCTTCCCTTGCACACAATTTGGTATTCGGAGAACAAAGCTTCACCTTACTAAGTTAAGTGAACATTTACTTTAAAGTGGAGTTCCACCCAAAAATGGAACTTCCACTTTTTGGATTCCGCCCCCCCCTCCGGTGTCACATTTGGCACCTTTCAGCGGGGAGAAGGGAGCAGATACCTGTCTAATACAGGTATTTGCTCCCACTTCCTGGCATAGATCACCGCGGCGCTTGAGGTGACCTACGCCGCTTCCGGCGCCTACACTCTCCTCCACCGCTGTATTCTGTGAGACACAGAACACAGCAGGGATCAGAGAGGATGCGTAGCGTGACTCGCGCATGCTCAGTAGGGAACCAGGAAGTGAAGCCACACGGCTTTACTTCCTTATTCCCTTACCGAGGATGGCGGCGGCAGCAGCCGAGAGCCGAAGGACGGATCGGCTTCGGCTGCCGACATTGCGGGCTCCCTGGACAGGTAAGTGTCCATATATTAAAAGTTACCAGCTGCAGTATTTGTAGCTGCTGGCTTTTAATATTTTTTTTTCAGCGAACAGCCTCTACTCCTCTACTATTATCTTCCACTAGTAAATCAACACCCTAGAGATGTAAAATTTAGACCACAGTGCAATACTATTCAGAAATTGAATCTATGTAAGGTCCTTGGTTAAAGTGGATGTAAACCCTCACATATACCCAGTGAAGTGAACAGCCCGAGATGATACACAGAGATGAAACAAATCTCCCTACATATGTTTTTTTTTTTTTATTTATATCTGCTGTTTTCAGCTTTCTACACTCTTTAGAAAGTGCACATTGTGTTAGAAATCTTGTTTCCTCTTCCAGCAGTGAGTATGGAGTTTGGGCCTACGCTGTGAGAGCAGATTGGTGGAAAGACACCCTCCCCTCTCAACATAGGCAGAGGAACGCAGACACTTGCAGACTGCAATCTGAATGGACAAGCTCTCTGCTAATCTCCCTCTAAGCTCCCTCCCCGACACAAAATTTCAGCTGCTTTTATCTCTTGTGTCAAAGAGCTTGGCAGAAGTTATCATGCTGATAACAAAGGAACGGAGCAGCAGAAAGACACAGCACTTAGAGATTTGGTGAGAGATAAGTGAACACTACACTACAGATATATGTGCCTAGATCAAATTTCATGAATGGGGTTTACAACCACTTTAAATATACGAAACGTAAAGTATGAATAAAATACAGAAACTTAGAGGTGGCAACATGTACCGACATGTATGTTGGGTGCTCCACAATGCAAATATTTACTTGAGGGGCCTACCTCAAGCTTCAAGCATTTTATTCATTCTATCAATCTAATGACTGGTTCACTTTAGGGACTGATTTTAAAAGCACATCCTCATGTCTATGTCAGTATTCAACATTACCACTTTTTATCCAGGACCATTTCTTCTCTAAGGAAGCGATTCGATTTTCCAAAGCCGTAGTTTTCTTGATGCTCTCCACATCTACAAAGACAATGTTTATTAATTTCACCTGAAATACACAACCTACATGGTACTGCAAAATGATGTGACATATCTGCAGAAAATAGTTCTATTTATCTCTACATCAGGTTAAAATTAGTTATAATTTAAGTTAAAGTGTATCTAAAGTATAACAAAAACCTTTTCTTGATGTTTTGGATAGAGTGGGGATGGATCAGAACTCAGATTTCTTCCATTCTTGTCTGATTAAAAATGAGGAAATGTGGGGAACTCTCTAACAGGGCCTGGCTTATAGTATATCCTGACAGGGATTTTAACCTTTCCCTACTCCTCTCTATCCAGAATAAAAAAAAAAAAAAAGTTTTGGCTATAAATATATTTTAAACTGGTACTCTTTCATATGTGTATGATACATAGTGGTATGTCATTTTAGTGTTCCCATAAAATAAATCTTTATTCTACTGTGTACAATGATGGCCAGGCACCTGCATATAGCTTTGGTGGAAAGCTGCTCTTTGAAGAGAAGTGAATCTGCACTTTGCACACATGGGGTAAGGAAAAGTGTTCACTTTAATTTAGCCCACCCCAGTAGCATATATTTCTTACCGTTTAGATGTTTCTGAGGAGAAGATATCATGGCTGACTGAATTTTTCAACTAGCCCTGCACAAACTGTCCTAATAGTTGAGCTGAAAATTGACTGAGTCCACTTCTCATTAACATAAAATGGAGAAGCTTACTCCCTAAACTGTTAACCCTTTTGTTAAAGTGATTGTAAACCTACAGTTTTTGTTTTTAAAATAATAAACATATCATACGTACCTGCTCTATGCACTATGCCGAGTACCTACTAGCCCCAATCCTCCTCTTCTCTGGCCTCCTTTAGGCACTCCTGGCTCCTCCTCCCGTCCCAACTGAGTACCTACAATGGAAAGCTGCTTGCTTTAGGGGCACTCATGCGGGCCCGGTCCTGAGCAGCACTTTGTGTGTCTATTGACACATAGAGCACTGCTCGGCCTTGACACCTGCGCTCTCCTCACTGGCTGTGCCTGTGATTGACAAAAGCTGGAGCCAATGGCTGCCACTGCTGTCTCTGAAACTGTGAGGAGAGAGAGAGCTGAGAGAGCCCCCAGCTTTGAGACAGATGATGGATTTTATTTTTTTATTTTTTTATCCAAATATTTTTTTTTTTATTTCCAATTTGCAACAAAAACTCAAAACGATATAAATCTGACCATTATATTCAATTTGATCACTACACCTTAATGACCTACAGTATGTGTGTGTGTGTGTGTGTGTGTGTGTAATATATATATGTATGTGTGTGTGTGTGTGTGTGTGTTGTGTATGTATATGTATGTATGTGTATATATATATATATATATATATATATATATATATATATATATATATATATATATATATATATATATATATATATATATATATATATATATATATATAATTATACACACACACTTATCCCCCTCCAAAGATCTTTCTAATTTTTAACTTTCAACATCTATAGTATGTTCACCTGATTGCCCAACTAAGTTGAAGCTTATTATAAAAGTGATATGCTACTAATAGCTGCACTGGTGGATCCATCGGCAGTTGGGAAAATATAATTTGCTGTATAGGGTCCTCTCGATTTATGTCACTCCAACCATATAGTTGCTGAAGTTGTGATGCCAGATAATACAATCTGGCATTTGGGACGGCTAAACCTCCTTCATGCTTAAGCAACTGAAGAGTTCCTAATCTAATCTGAGAATGTTTATATCTTCAAATAAGGTCTCTAAAGTATCTATTTGTCTAAAAAAATTTCTGGGGCGGCCATACAGGACAATTATGTAAAAAATATAATAGATGAGGTATCCAAACCATCTTTATCAAACTGGCTCTGCCAACTACTGTTAAAGATAACTTACTCCAAATTTTTCCCACTTGTTTAAAGCGATTAAGTAGTGGGACTAAATTCCTCTCTACATATGTGCTCACTTGTGATGTAACTTGGACGCCTAGATATTTTAAATGTAGAGACAGTTATTTAAGAAGCTAATATTGGCAGATCAGTCACCAAGGGATCCACAAGTAGAAGAACTGACTTATCCCAGTTTTTTGTAAATGCTGAAAAAGAGCCATACTGTATGTGTTAATTAGGGATGAGCCGAACACCCCCCTGTTCGGTTCGCACCAGAACATGCGAACAGGAAAAAAGTTTGTTCGAACACGCGAACATCGTTAAAGTCTATGGGACACGAACATGAATAATCAAAAGTGCTAATTTTAAAGGCTAATATGCAAGTTATTGTCATAAAAAGTGTTTGGGGACCCGGGTCCTGCCCCAGGGGACATGGATCAATGCAAAAAAAAGTTTTAAAAACGGCCGTTTTTTCAGGAGCAGTGATTTTAATAATGCTTAAAGTCAAACAATAAAAGTGTAATATCCCTTTAAATTTCGTACCTGGGGGGTGTCTATAGTATGCCTGTAAAGGGGCGCATGTTTCCTGTGTTTAGAACAGTCTGACAGCAAAATGACATTTTGAAGGAAAAAACTCATTTAAAACTACCCGCGGCTATTGCATTGCCGACAATACACATAGAAGTTCATTGATAAAAACGGCATGGGAATTCCCCAAAGGGGAACCCCGAACCAAAATTAAAAAAAAAAAAGACGTGGGAGTCCCCCTAAATTCCATACCAGACCCTTCAGGTCTGGTATGGATTTTAAGGGGAACCCTGCGCCAAAAAAAAAAAAAAAAACACGGCGTGGGGTCCCCCCAAAAATCCATACCAGACCCTTATCCGAGCACGCAACCTGGCAGGCCGCAGCTCCCCCCTCCTGAACCGTACCAGGCCACATGCCCTCAACATTGGGAGGGTGCTTTGGGGTAGCCCCCAAAAACACCTTGTCCCCATGTTGATGAGGACAAGGGCCTCATCCCCACAACCCTGGCCGGTGGTTGTGGGGGTCTGCGGGCGGGGGGCTTATCGGAATCTGGAAGCCCCCTTTAACAAGGGGGCCCCCAGATCCCGGCCCCCCTCCTGTGTGAAATGGTAAGGGGGTACTTACCCCTACCATTTCACTAAAAAACTGTCAAAAATGTTAAAAATGACAAGAGACAGTTTTGACAATTCCTTTATTTAAATACTTCTTCTTTCTTCTATCTTCCTTCATCTTCTTCTTCTTCTGGTTCTTCTGGCTCTTCCTCCGGCATTCTCGTCCGACGAGGAGCGCCGTCACACAGCGGGAGCCTCCCTCCATGCCAGCATGGATGCGGAGCGGCCCGGAGAAGAAAATGAAGAAGAGAAGAAAAGAAGAAGAGAAGAGCGGGAGCCTCCCCCCATGCCATTGGTGCAGAGCGGCCCGAGGAGAAGAAGATAGAAGACGCCGCGGAGGAGATGCTGGACGAGAATGCCGGAGGAAGAACCAGAAGAGCCAGAAGAACCAGAAGATGAAGGAAGATAGAAGAAAGAAGAAGTATTTAAATAAAGGAATTGTCAAAAACTGTCTCTTGTCATTTTTAACATTTTTGACAGTTTTTTAGTGAAATGGTAGGGGTAAGTACCCCCTTACCATTTCACACAGGGGGGGGGCCGGGATCTGGGGGTCCCCTTGTTAAAGGGGGCTTCCAGATTCCGATAAGCCCCCCGCCCGCAGACCCCCACAACCACCGGCCAGGGTTGTGGGGATGAGGCCCTTGTCCTCATCAACATGGGGACAAGGTGTTTTGGGGGGCTACCCCAAAGCACCCTCCCAATGTGGAGGGCATGTGGCCTGGTACGGTTCAGGAGGGGGGGGGGCGCACTCTCGTCCCCCCCTCTTTTCCTGCGGCCTGCCAGGCTGCGTGCTCGGATAAGGGTCTGGTATGGAATTTAGGGGGAACCCCACGTCATTTTTTTTTTTTTTTTTAATTTTGGCCGGTGTTCCCCTTAATATCCATATCAGACCTGAAGGGCCTGGTATGGAATTTAGGGGGACTCCCACGTCATATTTTTTTTTTAAATTTTGGTTCGGGGTTCCCCTTTGGGGAATTCCCATGCCGTTTTTATCAATGAACTTCTATGTGTATTGTCGGCAATGCAAAAGCCGCGGGTAGTTTTAAATGAGTTTTTTCCTTCAAAATGTCATTTTGCTGTCAGACTGTTCTAAACACAGGAAACATGTGCCCCTTTACAGGCATACTATAGACACCCCCCAGGTACGAAATTTAAAGGGATATTACACTTTTATTGTTTGACTTTAAGCATTATTAAAATCACTGCTCCTGAAAAAACGGCCGTTTTTTAAAACTTTTTTTTGCATTGATCCATGTCCCCTGGGGCAGGACCCGGGTCCCCAAACACTTTTTATGACAATAACTTGCATATTAGCCTTTAAAATTAGCACTTTTGATTTCTCCCATAGACTTTTAAAGGGTGTTCCGCGGCATTCGAATTTGCCGCGAACACCCCAAATTGTTCGCTGTTCGGCGAACTTGCGAACAGCCAATGTTCGAGTCGAACATGAGTTCGACTCGAACTCGAAGCTCATCCCTAGTGTTAATTTACTGCTTCAGCCTCGGAAGATTTGGCTGCTTAATGACCAGGCCATTTTTTACGATTCGGCACTGCGTGCTTTAACTGACTATTGCACGTGCGACGATGTACCCAAACAAAATTGACGTCCTTTTTTTTCCCCACAAATAGAGCTTTCTTTTGGTGGTATTTGATCGCCTCTGTGTTTTTTTTATTTTTTGCGCTATAAACAAAAGGAGAGTGACAATTTTGAAAAAAACACAATGGGGGTTATTTACGAATGGCAAATCCACTTTGCACTACAAGTGCACCGCAAGTGCACTTGAAAGTGCACTTGAAAGTGTACACGCTGTAAATCTGAGGGTTAGATCTGAAATGAGGGGAAGCTCTGCTGATTTTATCATCCAATCATGCGCACGCTAAAATGCTGTTTCATTTTCCTTGCACGTGCCCCTCGGTTCTACAGCGACTTCACTTCCAAGTGCACTTTCAGTGCGCTTTCAAGTGCAAAGTGGATTTGTCTTTACTAAATAACCCCCAATATCTTTAACTTTTTGCTATAATAAATATCCTACATTTTTTATTAAAAAAAACTAATTTTTTCCTCAGATTAGGCCAATATGTATTCTTCTACATATTTTGGGTAAAAAAAAAAATCGCAATAAGTGTATATTGATTGGTTTGCGCAAAAGTTATAACGTCTACAAAATAGGGGATAGATTTATGACATTTTTATTATTTTTTTTTTTTTACTAGTAATGGCGGCATTCTGCGATTTTTATCGGGACTGTGACATTATGGTGGACACATCAGACACTTTTGACACATTTTTGAAACCATTGACAATTATACAGTGATCAGTGCTATAAAAATGCACTGATTACTGTGTAAATGTCACTGGCAGAGAAGGGGTTAACACTAGGGGGCGATCAAGGGGTTAACTGTGTTCCCTGTGTGTGTTTCTAACTGTGGGGGGATGGGACTGTCTAGGAGAAGAGAGAGATCAGTGTTCATACATAGTATGAACACACGATCTCTTCTCTCCCCTGAAAGAACCAGGATCTATGTGTTTACACGCACAGTTCTCGCTCTGTCACTAGTGATCGCGGGAGCCCGGCGGTCATCGCGCCTGCCGGGCACACGCATTGGGGTCAGGCACAAGCTGCATGCGCACCCCTAGTGGACAAAAGGTGAATCGACGTACCATAACGTCGTTTCGCCCAGGCGTGCCATTCTGCCACAGTAAAACTGTGGTGGCTGGTCGGCAAGCGATTAAAGACATCACTGCTACTAAGGAAGACGATGTGTCTCCTAAAATAGAAGCATGTCATCGGCATATAGGGCAATCTTATCCTCTCCGAAGGGTCTACAGAACCTAATAATATTCGATAATTGGTGGATAGCGGCGGCCAAAGGTTCAAGGGCCAGGGCAAAAAGAAAAGGTGATAATGGACATCCCTGTCTTGTTCCCCATTGTAAAGAAAGGGGCTGATCCATGTCAATTTACCTGAACTCGTACCACCGAGGCAGCATAAAGGAGTTGTATCCAACTTATAAACTGGGGTCCAAATCCAAACTTCTCTAAGCAGTGCCTTAAAAAACCCATTCTATGCTATCAAAAGCTTTTGCCGCATCAAGCGACAATATAGCTCTATTGCCCAAATTTTCAGCCGGAACCTGCAAATTAAAGCGGAGTTCCACCCAAGAGTGGAACTTCCGCTCATCGGATTCCTCCCCCCCTCCAGTGTCACAATTGGCACCTTTCAGGGGGAGAGGGGTGCAGATACCTGTATAATACAGGTATCTGCACCCACTTCCGGGAATAGACTCCCGCGGGAGTCACGCCCCCTCCCGCACTCTCCCGCTGTCTCCTGGGAAAGACACAGGTCCCAGGAGATAGCAGGGACCATTGAGAACAGGCAGCGCGACTCGCGCATGCGCAGTAGGGAATCGGGAAGTGAAGCCGCAATGCTTCACTTCCTGATTCCCTCACTGAGAATGGCGGCGGCGGCAGCACCCGAGGATCGAAGGGCGGTTCGGTCTCGGGTGCCGACATCGCTGGACCCCTGGACAGGTGAGTGATCTTATTTTAAAAGTCAGCAGCTGCAGTATTTGCAGCTGCTGACATCTAAAAAAAAAATTTTCACCGGACTCCCGCTTTAAGGAATAGACGTCTTATATTCACTGTACTAGATCTTCCCTGAATAAATCCAAATTGGGCTAAACATCTTAGATATTACTTTCGCCAGTCTAGTAGCTAACACTTTTGCCAATAGCTTCACATCTGATGTGAGTAACGATATTGGGCGATATGATTCTGGATTATTAGGGGCCCTATCAGGTTGTAATAAAACTATAATCATCGCCTCATTCATAGAGGGAGGAAGATGACCACACTCCAATGCTGCATTAAATACCTCTAACAATTTTGGCAACAGATTAGCTCCATAGACTTTGTAGACCTCCCCTGGTAACCCGTCTGCACCTGGGGATTTATTATTAGGTATACTGACAGAAGCAAACTGGAGTTCCTCTAGAGTCAGACGTTTATCCACCATCTCCCTATCAGCTGCAGACAATACTGTTATGCCCTGTACACACGATCGGACATTGATCGGACATTCCGACAACAAAATCCATCAGTTTTTTCCGACGGATGTTGGCTCAAACTTGTCTTGCATACACATGGTCGCACAAAGTTGTTGGAAAATCCGATCATTCTGAACGCGATGACCTAAAACATGTACGTCGGGACTATAAACGGGGCAATAGCCAATAGCTTTCATCTCTTAATTTATTCTGAGCATGCGTGGCACTTTGTTCGTCGGATTTGTCTACACACGATCGTAATTTAAAGGATCGGATTTTGTTGTCGGAAAATGTTATAGCCTGCTCTCAAACTTTGTGAGTTGGAAATTCCGATGGAAAAAGTCCAATGGAGCCCAAACACTGTCGGAATTTCCGACAACAACCTCCGATCGCACATATTCTGTCGGAAAGTCCGACCGTGTGTACAGGGCATATGCGTAATGGAGTTAGGAAAAAGTTGCAATTCGGTCTCTTTATAAAATACTTTGCTAATATACAAGTTGTTATAAGAATTAAAAATACTGATGATATCTCTGCGGTAGGGATGGGCTGAACACCCCCAGTTTGGTTTGCACCACATCATGCTAACAGGCAAAAATTGTGTGCAAACATGCTAGCCTTATTAAAGTCTATGGGACACAAACATGAAAAATCTAAAGTGCTAAATTTAAAGACTTATATGCTATTTATTGCCATAAAAAATGTATGGGGACCCGGGTACTGCCCCAGGAGATATATATATATATATATATATATATATATATATATATATATATATATATATATATATATATATATATATATATATATATATATATATATATATATAAATGCAAAAAGAGGTTTTTAAAACAACTGTTTTTTCAGGAGCAGTGATTTTAAGAATGCTTTAAAGTGAAACAATAAAAATGAAATATTCCATTAAATATCATGCCTGGGGGGTCCCCTTGGTCTGCCTATATAGTCCTGCAGCAAAATTACATTTCTAAAGGAAAAAAATGTAATTTCAAAATTGCCCGTGGCTGTAATGTATTGCCAGCTTCCGGTAATATAGATAAAAAACAAGGAAAAATACAGCGTGGGTTACCCCCCCATGTGCCATCCTGATGGCACATGACGTCAGAAGGGGCGGGGTCACTCGGTTACATCACCAGGTGGACCCGCCCTTGCCTATATAAAAGCTGTCACCGCAAAAAGACAGCAGTCGACGGTACGCCTCCCATCGAGGCTTGTCTTTTTTGGACCCCAAAGCACCCTCCCCATGTTGAGGTCAAGCAGTCTAGTATGGTTCAGGAGGGGGGGCGCTCGCTCACCCCCCCCTTTCCTGGCCTGCCAGACTGCTTGCTCGGATAAGGGTCTGGTATGGACTTTGGGGGGGGACCCCACGCCTTTTTAAAAAAAAGTTTAGCATGAAGTTCCCCTTAAAAACCATACAAGACCCAAAGGGCCTGGTATGGACTGGGGGGGGATGGACTCATGCTGTTTTTTTTTTTTTTTCTTAATTCTGTCATAGGGTTTCCCTTAACCACTTCAATACACTGTATTATACTATACCTCACAAAAGTACATCCCTCCCGTTTTTGTAAATATTTTATTATATCTTTTCATGTGACAACACTGAAGAAATTACACTTTGCTACAATGCACTTAGGGGTGTACTCACTTTTGTTGCCAGCGGTTTAGACATTAATGGCTGTGTGTTGAGTCATTTGGAGGGGACAGCAAGCTTACACTGTTATACAAGCTGCATACTCACTACATTGTAGCAAAGTGTAATTTCTTCATTGTTGTCACATGAAAAGATATAATAAAATATTTACCAAAATGTGAGAGGTGTAGGAGGTAATGGATAATCTGTATTTCCTAGACCTCCCCATGTCAGCCTACTATGGGTCAGCTCTGCCCTCTCTGACCACTCCAGGACCACCTCTTTCTTAGCCCATAAAGGGCGGCTGTCTGCCCACACCAGTGTTCTTTTTTCGTCCTCGCTCCAGACGCCTTTTAAAGATTATTATTATTATTATTATTATTATGATTTTATTTATTTATTTTGTTTTATTTTTTTCACCATCCACCATCCATCCTGTTCGGGTTCAGCCTCTCCTGTTTCAGAAGACCCCCCATATAGGCTGTAAATCTCCTGAGGAGGTGGGTTCCCATGGTGCTGGGATAATAAGGTGCAGTTTAAATGACTGTGTATTACTGGCAAAGGTCACTGGCAGTATAAATGACTGTATATACCTTCGTTAGGCAGGTGCTGGCACTCTCTCCTTCCATGTTTTTGTCTGTTCAAGCAGTGGTTTGGCTCGCTGAGACTTGTAGTTCACCACCCCCACATGTATTCCTTTCAGGAAGCTCAGAGTTGGGCAGGTGAGGTCAGAGGCAGCTTCCTCTTCGGGGTTGCCTAGCAAACAACACAATGCTCACTGCTGATTTGCAGCAGGCTCTGTCCTAGGGGCAGGCCAGGGCACTCTCTGAGCCCCTCTGTGTGCAAGAGGACTCATCATTGCTCTACTGCTCTAATCACAGCCTCCAGCTGATCAATCTGCTGCTCTGCTCTGGTAAGCCTCCTTTCAGGACTCTCATTGCTTACTGCTGTGTTAGTTGTCTGTCAGAGTGTTTATATTATCCTGTGCCTTATAGGTCTGGGGAATTGTGCCTGCCTGCCTAGCTGCCTTAGCACTGAAGATTTGGATGGAAAAGTTTATTTTAATTGTATTTATTTATTTTTTGTTTAAAAAAAAAAAAAGAAAAAAGTTATTTATTTATAAAAGGGAAAAAAAAAAGAGAGAGCACATTCTCTGTGTTTTACAGGGAGAAGGGCCCAGTGCGGGATAAACACCCGCAAAGAGGTTCCAAATCAGAATTCCAGCCTCAATGGAGTAAAAAAGGAACTAGACATGACAAGTCGCAGAGTAGCATACTGCTGGATAGATGCCCGTCGTCCCGGCATTTCAGATCTTCCTCGCCCTTACCTCACTTTAGTCGCTCGGACTCGAGCCAAGAGAGGTCAAGACATTGGAAAGCCTCTAGAAAGAGCAAATCTGGGAGCAGACACAGAAGATCCTCTTCTTCGGATAGGTCTTCATCGCCATTCCAGGCAGAAGAAAGATCCTGTTGGGCCTGCTCAGCTGAGGTCCCCCAGGAAAGCTGGTATGTGCATCTTGCTTCAAGGAGGCGGCTCAGGACAATGCTGCGAAAGCACGCCAGGTTAAATCCTACATTAAGCACGCAGTTAAGGAAGCGTTAAAGAGTTTTTCCTTGTCAAAAGAAGTTTATTGAGTATACAATGTTATAAAGATACATAAAGTAAGTTTACAAGGATCTATAAAGTAAGCTCCTTGTTTTACAGTAGGGTTTATATAGGTAAATATCATGAAATTTCAAATATTAAACATTGGGTTCACGTAAACCTAAATTAAAGATATATATCATTTCCTTAGTTACTTTTGTAGGTATTTAAATGATTTATACCTACTATACATATTGTTTACAAGTAGAGTGTATATAGGTCAAATAAATTCTGATAATGAGCTTTAATCGTAAGGTGGAGAAAAGGAAAGAGAAAGAAGAAAAAGGGTTGAAAGGTAGAGGTATGGTCCACAAGGTTGTCCCGCTCGTCAGTTTATTATTCTTTTTAGTTCTCTTTGAAGCCTTAGAATGGGTGTCTCTGTAAGTCATTTAATCTGTTACCATGGCAACAGGACAGAGTCATTGAAGTTTGACAGGAACTGTTGTTTTATCCAAGGATGCCAAAGTTTTTCAAATTTTGGAATTTGATTTTGATCGATGGCTACCATCTTAGCATGGGACATTGTATTATTCATTCTGTGAATTGTTTCTGCTAGTACCAATGTAGGAGATTTCCATGCCTTGGCCACTGTTTGTTTTGCAGCCGTTATTAGTTGGATCATAAGTTTGAATTGAGAGAGTGTTAACCATTCCGGTTTTAGATTAATTAAAGTTAAATATGGATCTGGTTGTATTATTTTTTTAAATATTTTAGATGCAATCACGAAGACTTCCTTCCAGAAGGTTTGGATTACTGGGCACGTCCACCATATGTGTAAATATGTGCCTATTTCTGGGCATCCTCGAAAACAAAGAGCTGAGGTATTAGGTGAATATTTTGCCACTCTAGCGGGTACAAGGTACCAGCGAGTTAGGACTTTATAATTTGTCTCCAGTGCTAAGATGTTGGGTGAAGATGACTTAGATGTGAGCCATATGTTAGACCAGTCCGTGTCTTCTAAAGTTCGTCCCAGGTCCTCCTCCCACCTCTGAACGTAAGAGGGTCTATTAAGATTTGCTACTCCATATAATTGATTATAAAGTGATGAAATTGTACCTTTAGCAAATGGATCTTTTGTACAGATTGATTCAAAAATGGATAATTGGCATAATGGTGTATCCCCCTTTAGGAATGGTGTATAGAAATTTTTGATTTGGAGATATCTAAATATCTCAGAGTTTGGTAGATCATATTTTTCTCTAAGCGATGGGAATGAAAGGAATGATTTAGATGCTATGAAGTCATTTAGTGTCTGAATGCCTGATGTTGTCCAAGCTTTAAAAGAATTTGGGTAGATCCGTGCCGGATAAAAGGCCGGGTTTCTGATAAAAGAAAAGAGAGGATTGTGTGGAGATTGTAACTGATATTTGGTTTTTAGTTTATCCCAGAGAGATAAGAAGTGTTTAGTTATGGGATTATGAATTTTAAAGCGGTCTTTAGGATCAAGCCATAATAAATTTGATATTAATAGAGGGTCATTTTCTGAAGCCTCTATAAATACCCATAATGGGATTTCCTGTTTTGCATGGTATTTGGACAGACTGGCCAAATGTGCCGCTCTGTAGTAGTTAGTAAAATTAGGGTATCCCAGGCCTCCTTTATTTTTGGGAAGATGTAGTGTGTGTATAGGTATACGTGGTTTAGAAGAGCCCCATATAAACGAAGTTGCTCTTTTTTGTACTATTCTCAAAAAATAGGAAGGAATTGGAATAGGGAGGACTCTGAATAGATAAAGCAATTTGGGTAGAATAGTCATTTTGATTGCATTAATCTTCCCCATCCAGGATAAAGGAAGTTGCGACCATTGTTTTATTAGATTTGTGATTTGTCTTAATACAGGAGGATAATTGGTTGAGAATAAGTCAGAATGAGAGGCTGTTAAATGAATTCCAAGATATGGGATTGATTTTTCTGCCCATGTGAATGGGAGAGCAGCCCTAGCCGGGATCAATTCCATGTTTGTGAGTGAAATATTAAGCACTAGGCATTTCTTAGGATTAATCATAAGGCCGGATAGGGCTGCAAATCCATCAAGAGCTGGTATTAAGTTAGGACCAGAGACCTGTGGTGATGATAGAAAAAGTAATATATCGTCTGCAAATATACATAATTTGTGTGTAATACCTCCTACTTCAATGCCAGTTATAGTTTGGTTTGTTCTGATATATTAAATAAGATAAAAATAAAAAAGAAGATTGGGACATTAAATGAGACACTAAGTCTCCATCCCTGTGCGTATAAAAAAATAGGAGGTTGGGACTTTGAGTGAGGTGGGCCAATGAGACCAGAGGGACAATCACAATTGCGTAAAACATTTATTGATACATAATAACAATTGGACACAAATTACAAAAAAGATAATAATATCCAATCATGTAACCATCCCATCTTGCCTGTTGAATGGGGTACATAATGAGCAGCCCCCAAATGGTACAGGATAAGACAACTGAAAAAAATTGATTCATAACAGTAACATGAGGTCACAAAATAAACATAAAAACTTATAGATATATGGACCTAATAAAGTCTATAATTAATATGAAGAATAATAAAAAAATAAAAAAGGTAGCGGGACTTTATATATAGACACTCGGGAGCGGGAGTAAAATTAATAATTTTTAATGGAATCAAATGATTATAGAGTTTCTGTATTCGAATAATTCAATGCATAATGCTATATATAAAATCATTCGTACAACTATTACAATTCATTGAAACCAGAAAAGATATACATACATACATGTTCCAACAAGGAATCAATACATAATACATAATGTAAAAACATTTAGAGCATGATTACATGATTAATTGGAAAAATTGGAGACCAAAAAGAAAAGGGAGGGTTACAGATCATAGGGGGCAAAAAGCAAATTATTATGGAACGGCCTGGTAGAATGCATCAATATATACACTAGGTTGATATTGGCTCTACGCGTTTCAAGGTATTTGACCTATCATCAGGAGCAAGGAACCATAGTGATAATCTAAAAAAAGGGAAAAATGTTTAATTGAAGGAAAAAAAAAAAAAAGGAAAAAACTCAGGACAGGCAGGAAGGGTCCTCCATGATGGACCCGAACCGCCTGTGCACTTACATGTGTGATCCACACAGTGGCGGTGCGGCCACGAAACGCACAGGCCAAGCCAATCATGCCATGCACGGGAGCTGAGGGGACATGTAGCAACGGGCAAGACACAGGAATGGACGACGTCCCGCAGGAGTGTCATTGTAGGTGATGGTGAAACAAAGGGACCAAATCTGTAGGGGAAAGAAAATGAAGTGGCTGTGAAGTGGATGTGAGGCAAGGTGAAGGAAATGGGTGGAGAGGGAGGAGATGTGGAACAAAGGGAGGAATGAAGGGGGTTAAAAAAGATTAATCATGTAATCATGCTCTAAATGCTCTAAATGTTTTTACATTATGTATTATGTATTGATTCCTTGTTGGAACATGTATGTATGTATATCTTTTCTGGTTTCAATGAATTGTAATAGTTGTACGAATGATTTTATATATAGCATTATGCATTGAATTATTCGAATACAGAAACTCTATAATCATTTGATTCCATTAAAAATTATTAATTTTACTCCCGCTCCCGAGTGTCTATATATAAAGTCCCGCTACCTTTTTTATTTTTTATTATTCTTCATTCAACCGGGATGGAGGGGGGGACCTGAACGGCACCCCTATACCTCATATAAAGTCCCACTAATTCCCTCTACCCATTTTTTCCCAATTAATATTAACCAATTAGGGATGATAGGCACACGGCGGCGCTAACCAAAAATTTACATTAAAATATTATTTTGACTCCCACCTCTACCTGCCAGAGGTTTAATTGCTTGTATAATCACTAACATCACTTTTCAACCCAATACTAATTTTATTTGCTTTGATAATCTTAGTTATTGTTCTTTCTCATTTCCCCTTTTTTGATTTCCAATTCTAGCTTTATTTCCAATTTTTTGTATTTATTTTTTATCTCGTTTCTTCTTACATGCACGCAGTGGTGCATGCGTCTGCTGATCTGCCGGGCCTGCCTCTCGGTCTTGTTCGGGAGCTGCGACGCGCACTGCGGACCCCCCCCTCCGCCCTGTTGTGACGGAGGGTGGGCGGGGTTGTGCTCACTGCGCGTCGACGTCACACATCCCGGCCGGACACGCTGGCGCCTTATTAGCGCGGCGTGCCGTCCGAGTGATCATCATCTCCTGGCCCATTGGGGGGTGGTTTGGCTGCCGCCGCCGCCGGTGGAGCCATCACTGGTTTGGTTCCTGGGCTGTCGGCGTCCTCCCCTTCTCTCCCCATCTGTGGGCCAGTGTCTGACGTTGGGGGCATGACTGTGGGGGCTTGGCGGCTATGGACCTCATTCCCGCTTGGATTCCGCACCTCGTTTGGTACACACTTGTTTCCACCTTCCTATCTATCACCCATGCATCAATGCAATTTTGCCTGGACACTTTGTTTATCAGGTACACATTTTCTTCTTCATTATTCTTGACTTTCAAACCGAGTTCCACTTTCCCTTCATCACTTTCACATCCTTGCAATTTTCCCTTTCCTCCTTCTCACTCCTGCCCTTTCCTTTTTTTCTTGCCCTTCCTTCTCTACTCTGCTCCTTATCTTGCCCCTCTTATATCACCCCGCCTATCTTACCCTCTCTTTTTTTCCTCTTTTTCATTTTCATTTTCCTATTCCTATTCCATCTACTTCTCTCATGTTCTCAACCTTTTTTCTAATCACACTAACCTCTTTTTTAACCCCCTTCATTCCTCCCTGTCATGTAAGAGCAGGCTAAAACAAATGTATGGGTCCTATCTATATAGCCAATCCCCGCCCCAATCAGAGAAACTCCCCCCAGCATCACGTGGTGCAGACAAAGACTGTTCTGATATATTGGGCCATGGGTTCGAGTATAAGGGCAAATAATAAGGGAGATAATGGGCAACCCTGTCGGGTACCTCTTTCGATATTAAAGGCTTCAGATTTGTATCCAGCATATTTTATATAGGCTTTGGGTTTATTATATAATGCTTTGATCCATGTTAAAAAGTGGGGTCCAAAACCCCATTTTTGTAATGAATATTGCATATATTGCCAGGATACTGTGTCAAATGCCCTCTTAATATCGAGAGATAGAAAACATAAAGGGATTTTCCGTTTTTTAGCAATATGTGCCAATAACACTGCCCTGCGTATATTATCGCCTGCCTGTCTATTTGGCATGAAGCCTACTTGATCTCTATGTATTAATTTTCCTATAATGCTATTGAGGCGTTTTGCTATTATTTTTGCTAATAATTTAATATCGAGGTTTAACAGAGAGATAGGCCGACAATTCACACAGGAAGTATCATCAGAAAGGGGTTTTGGGATCATACAAACAATTGCCATTAGTGTTTCTTGCCGAAAAGAATGTCCATTTAGAAGTTTGTTAAAAGTTTCAGTGAGAATGGGAGAGAGTATTTCTGAGAATGTTTTATAATATAAAGCCGAGTAGCCGTCTGGGCCTGGTCTTTTGTTAAGTTTTAGGTCTTTTATGGCGTTAGCAACTTCATCTATAGTTATAGGCTCATCCAAACTGCTTTTTTGATTCTGAGATAACTCAGGTAAGGTTATTTTTGAGAAGAAGGATTCAGCCTCTGTAGGATTAAATTCATTGTTTGTCTTGTATAAAGTTGCGAGATGTGAGTGAAATTTATGGACTATTTTAACTGGATTACAAGTGTAAACATTTTTTGATAATTTCAAACGTATTGGTTTGAAAGATTTGTTAGTTGAATTTAATGCCCGAGCCAAATATGTACCTGGTTTGTTTGTATTCATGTAGAAATTGTGTTTGGAGCGTTTGAGGGATTTATCAACTGACTCAGTGAGAAATAGATCGTATTCCAATCTAGATTTTTCCAGATGAGATTTTGTACTCTGAGATGGATTATCTTGAAATGATATGTAGGCTGCATTAAAATTGAGTTCTAGTTTTTTTGCTAGATTTTTGCGTTCCCGTTTAAATAGTGCCATTTGTCTTTGTATTGTACCACGCAAGACAGGCTTATGAGCTTCCCACAGTGTTATTGGGGAGATGTCTGTTGTATTATTAATTGATATGTATTCCTTTAAAGCTTGTTCAATGGCCATCTGATGTAGTGGGTGTTTGAGCATTATGTCCGGTAAGTACCACGTTGGGTCATGCGCTTTTGGTATGGCTGAGGCTATAGTAGTGTATACTGCATTATGATCAGACCACGGAATCGGAATTATATCTGATGCAATAATTTCTGGTATCATTCCTATTGTTAGAAAAATATGATCTATTCTGGTGAAGGTTTGATGAGGGTGCGAGAAATAAGTGAATTTCTTTTTCATTGGGTTACTTTCTCTCCATGAATCTACCAGATTGTATTTGGAAAGAAGTTGAGAAAAAGGTAATCTAGAGGTTATTTTGGATGGTGTAAAAGGTGATTTATCTAGAAATGGGAGGAGGACCTGGTTCGAATCCCCACACATTATCACTGTTCCTATTTTGTGTGTATTAATCACTTGTAATATATGTGAGAGGAATGGTGTAGGTTGTTTGTTAGGAGCATAGTAGGAAATCACCGTGATTGCTGTATCCATTATATAACCCATGAGTATCAGGTATCTACCTTCTGGGTCTTTAATTTCTGATGATAAGGTGAATGGTGTGGATCGGTGAAATGCAATTAGAGTTCCCCTTTGCTTGGTACAGGCAGAAGCCGTGTAAATTTGTTGATAAAAAGGAGAAATATATTTTGGAGTAGAATCTTTGGTGAAGTGTGTTTCTTGGAGGCATACTATGTGAGCCTTCTTGTTATGGAAAGTACGGAAGGCTTTGGTCCTTTTTTGAGGGACATTTATTCCCTGAACATTCAGGGAAAGTATATTCAGTGGTGCCATGGCAATAGATCAAATAGTTTTGATTTACTTTTTGTTATGCAGAGCTGACTGCGCAGATCAACCTGTGTGGACTGAAGAGATGAATAGATAGAAAAGAAACCAGTGAATTCTGGAGTAAAGAGTAAACAAAAAACATATGAGATTAGATGATACATTGAATAAATTATTTTTTGTAAGTAATCACAATTTACCCGTGAAAGAGAATAAATATCTCTCTCAGGGGAATAAGTGCCTTCGTCACACTCCCACATAATATGGTTGGGAGAATGAGGAGGGCTAATGGGGGTACACGGATCTTCCGCTTACAGGAGAGAAGTGCTATGTCAAAAGACATCAATATGATGTTTCATTAGTTGGAGTGCAGAATATAGTTTTTGTTGAAATTATTTATTCCAGGGTGGTTGTATATGGTTAGTCTTGCCCTAGGCTAAATAATTCAGTTAGAAAGGTACTGTTAATAACTTTGGTATTGATGAAGATAGTTTGAATTATTTTGGGATTTTAACCCTTTTAGAGTAAACAATTACATATTTTATTCATATGTAACTGTTTAGATATGTTAATTCATAAAATTGAGGTTGTATTGCTTCAGATTAGAATAAACAAAAACATAATTCTAGGAACTAGTTAGGTAATAATATATTTGTTTTAAGAAAAGAAAGAGAAAAAAAAAAAAAAAGCTTCCATTACTTCTGGATTATTGAACATATTTGTCCTAAAAAGTAATAAATCTATTGTTATTACCTGATAATATATAACTGAACAAGAATTTCCTTATTTCACTTATATATTCTAAGGCTATATGAATCAGAAGTAATAAGAAATATAACTGGAATGTAACATGATCCCACACAGTGTGTGCCTATCAAAATGCAGTTACATTCAGTTATAAGTATAGGTTTTTTATAGAGAACCATCTCTTAGTATAATAAATGAAGAGATATCAGGAATTAGGATGTCAGTCCATTGAATCTTCTTGGTCCATGGATGATGTGGCATAACGGCCTCTTTTGTGAGAATGATGATTCCCATTTTGTTCTGGAATTTTCTGGGTGCTGCCTGAAGGTGAAGATGATGCCATTCTTCTGCGTGTGGGAGTGTTGCTGCTTGTGGGTTCTGTCAGATTTAATTTTAAAAGGGTTTGTTGTAGTTCATCTGCTGATCTGCTTCTGTAAATTGTACCTTGGTAGTTAAATCTGACTGAAAAGGGGAAGCCCCATTGATACATAATGTTGTGGCGTTGCAGTTCCGTTAGTTGGGGTTTCATGGATCGTCTTTTAGTAATAGTAAGTTGGGATAGGTCAGCAAAAATTTGATAATTGTGTCCTTGAAAATTAAGTTCCTTTTTTTTCTCTTGCAGCAATTAGTATTTGTTCTTTCGTTCTGTAATAATGAAATTTTGTGATTATATCACGTGGGGGTCCATCTTTCTTTTTGGCTGCGAGGGCTCTGTGTACTCTGTCCAGTTCTAAACGTTCAATAGGGATATCTGGCTTTAGTTCTTGTAATAGAGCAGTAATAGTAGATTGCAGGTCTGTCACAGTTTCAGGTATTCCCCTTATGCGCAAGTTTGAACGTCTGGCTCTATTTTCGTAATCTTCGAGCTTAGTTTGAAGTATTAAATTCTCTTTTTTTAATTGTTCCAATTCTGTTATATTTTCTTGGGTTGTAATTTCAATTTCATCCATTTTTATTTCTAAAGCTGCGGTGCGGTTTCCCAGCTCTCTTATTTCTTTGGTTAGGCTGTTTGTTATTTGGTCTGAGGTTTGTTTTAAAGCCTTATGAAGCATCTTTTCAAATTGTAATAATATTACTGGGGATACTGAGGAAGCTTGTGGAGAAGTTTGTGAGAGGATTTGTTCTGTATCTGACTCAAATGGAGAGTCTTGCTGTGACATTTTCTGTCTGTGAGAGCGCCCTGATGCTGTATATTGTGAGGTGACTGGAGCTGCTTCAGCTGCAGTGAGTGCCTGTGAGCTCTTTGTGAGGTGATTTTTATTTCTGCCACGGTTTCCTCCCAGTACCATATTTCCTGCCCAAACTTTCACAGTTTGTTCCCTGGGGCAAAAAGGTTCAAATGGATACCTTTTGAGCCTGCAGGCCCTGCTTTGTCCTTCTCTTCTCTCCTCAGCGGTGTGGAGCTCTAACAATGCATGTCTGCTCCGCTAGGCTCCGCCTCCTGCCCCCGCGTTAAAGAGTTTTTCAAGGAATCCTGCTCATCCTGCTGTATCTTCAGCATCTTCAGATTCAGATCATGTGTTTTCAGTGCATTTTAACTCTGAAGTCGATAGCGTTTCGAATCCATCTGAGGCAGAGATGATCTCGGAATCGCATACGTTTGATATATGCTCTGGTTCCCCCCTTGGTGGAGGCCGTTAAGGATGCGATAGAGTGGCAGGAAGAATCGTCGCCTCCAAAGAAACAGCAGAGATACTACCCGTATTTAAAGAAATCGTTACCTTCCTTCCCATTCATTTCTGAGATTAAAGAAGTAATTGACAATAAGTGGGCGAGGCCTGAGAAGAAGCTTAATGTGCACAATAGAGTATCGAAGCTGTACCCCTTGGGACACTACGCCTAAGGTGGATGCTTCATTACAGAGATTCACCTGCCACATTACGCTTCTGCTGGGGGATTCGGTCTTTTTTAGGGATCCTATGGATCTTAGAATAAACGCAGACCTAAAAAGGTTGTATAGTTTGGCCGGAGCAGCCTTCAGACTGGCGGTAGCACTCACTTCTGTGGCAGCAGCCCTTAGAGTGTGGGTAGCGGGGCTGGTGGATGGATGTTCGGATGAAAGTCTGGGAAGTGGCAGGTCTTCTCCTTTGCAGTTTGTCATGACTGCTGTAGACTTTGTGGCTGAAGTGGCTGTCGACCAGGTCAAGATGACAGCAAAGATAATTGCTCATTCCATCACAGTCCGCAGAGCCTTATGGTTGAAGCATTGGTCAGCCAGTAAGGCTCCTAAGCACAGTCTGTGTTTGGTTCCAGTCGATGGAAACTGCTCTTCGGGAAGACTTTAGAATCAGCAATTCAGCAGGTTTCCGGCGGCAGATCTGGCCTAATCCCGAAGAAGAGAAAGACAATGGCAGCCCTTTCAGTTTAACAAGAGATCCAAAGAAGGATTCAGAGAAGCCAGTGTTTATAGACCTGGTAGGCCATTTTTTTCAGTCAGTGGAAGGGAGCCCGTTCAACCTTCCAGAAGCCTTCCAAGCCCAGGGCCAACGAAGCTTCTAAGGCTTCAAATAAGTACTTCTGAAGGTGTCTCCGCTCAACCCTCTCAAGTAGGAGCAAGACTAGCCCAATTCGGGGGGGTTTGGGCAGACAAAATAAAGGATGCCTGGATTGTAGACATCATTCGATCACGTTATCGTCTCGAGTTCAGAACAAGGCCCCCTCAGACCTTGTTCGTAGAAACTCGATTTCCTACGGTTTTGGAAAGGAGGCAATGTTTGCAAGGATATATAGGGGAGCTGTTGGCAGCAAGGGCCATCCTTCCGGTTCTAAGGCACAAATTGGGTCAAAGAGTATGTTCCCCTCTGCTTTTGGCCCCAGAGGCTTCAGGGGATTTCAGACCAGTTTTGGACCTCAAAGTCTGGAATTCTTACATGAAGGTTTCACCATTCAAAATGGAGTCATTGGAAATGATCATTTCGGTTGTGGAGTCAGGAGACTGGATGGTTTCCATCAATCTGACGGATGCGTATCTTGTTTCCATAGATGCATCTCGCCATCACTTCCTCAGATTTTCCGTAGAAGGCTCTCATTTTCAATTTCAATGTCTCCCATTCGGTCTCTGCACAGCTCCGAGAACGTTTTCAAAGCTATCTGCTATCGTCGTGACTCTCAGGGCCAAGAGAGTGCAAATATTCCATTATCTAGATGACATGCTACTTCTGGGTCCGTCAAAAGAGCTCCTTCTAGTTCATGTGAATCTTCCTTGCAAAACACTAGCTAGTTTTGGTTGGTTGATCAACTTTCAGAAGAGCCAGATGCATCCGACCCAAATGTTGGAGTATTTAGGAGTACAATTCGACACGGATCGGGGGTCATGTTTCTCTTCCTCAGAGGAAGGTCCAAGAGATCCAGTCTCAGACAAAAGCAGTGATGGCCAGGCCTTCTATGATGGTGAAGGAATGCATGCAGTATCTGGGGGTTCCATCAGCCACAATTCCAGTAGTCCCGTGGGTCAGGTGGCGCAGAAGGAGGTTTCAATGCAACTTTCTTCTTCAGTGGGATCGTCATTCCATGTTCCAGAAAATCTAATTGACAATTCCGATAATCTGGTCCCTGGTTTGGTGGTCAGTAGCTCGCAATCTTTCCCGCGGAGTTCCGTTGAAGGCCTCAGAACCAATAGTGGTGATGACCAATGCCAGTCTGGCAGGCTGGCGGGCACACTGCCTGGGACAGCAGGTTCAAGGCCAATGGAACCTTTGTGGGGCAAGGTCTTCAGGGTCTGGGGGACGCCTTCGATAGAGCTTATGGCATCGAAGGAGAATTGTCAACTTGCTTCTTCTCCCAGACCTGGCATCCACAGGCGTTGGGTCAGGGTGCTCTGTCCAGGCCTTGGAACTTCCCCTTGGTGTATGTGTTCCGCTTCCATTGGCTCTCAGTTCTGCTGAAAATTCAGCGAGAAAGGGTCACAGCAACAGTAGTCCTACCTTACTGGCTCAGGAAGCTGTGGTTCCCTCTGGCTTGGAGGATAAAGTTGAGCTCATCAATCCCATTGTCTCCTTGTCAGAATCTCCTTCTGCAGAGTGGGGCCTGACACCCAAACCCCAGGAGGTTGAAGTTAATGACTTGGAAGTGAGAGGGGGGTTTTAACTGGCTTGGATCTCTCGGGCCGTGTATTGGAGTCATTATTACAGGCTTGTAAGAAGTCCATGAATGTAACCTATCACCAGATCTGAAATACTACAGAAAGGGGTTGGGACCTTGGATCTCTTTCAGTATCAAACATTTTGGAGTTTCTGCAGAGTGGTCTTGATAAAGGGTTAGCTTATAATTCCCTGAGGGGTCAAATCCCCACCTTGTTGGCTATGTCATGTACAAGATGTGCTCTACATCCGTTGGTTATCTGATTTTTAGGGGAAGCCATAGAAATCAGACCTCCATTGAAATCATTTTTTTTCCAAAATGGGACTTAACGCCAGTCTTGAGAACCTTGCCGGTTACTCCGTTTGAATAAGCTTTCTCTTCATTATTTCTTTTACCGGTTTTTTTGTTTTTGTTTTTTTGCTAGCTGTTGCCTCGGACAGAAGGGTCTCCGAGTTGTGCACCTTCTAATCTAAAGAACCATATTGTTTGGTGCTCCCAGACGAGATAGTCCTTAGGCCGGTACCGAGCTTTCTAACTAAGGTGGCCAAATAATTTCATATGAACTGGGAAATCATTCTCCCAGCCTTTACGTCGGATACAGCTGATGAGTGGAGTAGGTTAGACCTGGTCTCTCTAGGTATCAACCTACCTGAAATGGACTAAAAGCTTTTAAAAACAAGTATAGCTGTAGGTTTTCCCAATGGGGCCTTAAAAGGGTATGCCAGTAACATCTAAAGTTGTGTCTTCCTGGATTGTCAAGACCAGGCATATTGCATACAGAACGCTGGGCCTTCCTCCTCCTTCAGTGATCAAAGCACATTCGATGAGGTGTATGGCAGCATCCTGGGCAGCATACGCGAAGGTCGCCCCTGAGGTAGTTTGCAGAGCAGCAAGCTGGAGCGCACCCAACATTTGGCTCCACGGTTATTACGGCGGCTGTTGCCCATTAAAAAATTTGAGTAGCATTGCATTGAGGGTTTGGCTTATTTTTTATTTTTTGTCTTCCCTCCCTTCTTAAAATTACTTGGTACATCCCATAGTAGGCTGACATGGGGAGGTCCAGGAATAAGGAAAATTGTTATCCATACTTACCGTAATTTTCGTTTCCTGGATCCTCCTCATGTCAGCCGACGATTCCCACCCGGTTTATCCATCGCGAGGTGGGTATTTTTGAACATTGGTGTGGGCAGACAGCCGCTCCCTTTATGGGCTAAGAAAGAGGTGGTCCTTGAGGGGTCAGAGAGGGCGGAGCTGACCCATAGTAGGCTGACATGGGGGGGATCCAGGAAAGGAAAATTACGGTAATTATGGATAACAATTTTCCTTAATTTCACCTTGCATGCATTCTATTGTAAGACACTGAATCGGAATCCGCCCGGGGTTTTTCCAGCCACTGTGGCAAGCTTGGTTCCGGTCCGGATGTTGTGGTCCACTTGAGTCCACGCTCAGGTGGACTTTAAATGAGCAGGAAGAAATCACGGCAGAGCTGTGACCTGAGACTCAGAAGGGAATCTGAGAGAGAGGAGCTCTGTTTGGAATTAAAATGAAGGTTTGCTTTACCAAATGTTTTGTGGGTGACGGGGACCAGCCCCACACCATATAGAGAGGAGTCTACTGTTTAGTTTTTGCACTGGACGGCAAGGATTTACTTCACCGTTTTTTGTTTGTTTTCATGACTTTGCAAACCTCTTCTCAATAAAGCTAATCTCCCACACTGTCTGCACTGTGTGTGTGTGTGTGTGTGTATGTATGTATGTGTGTGTATATATATATATATATATATATATATATATATATATATATATATATATATATATATATATATATATATATATATATATATATATATATATATATATATATATATATATATATATTTATATTAATACACTGCCTGCACTGTATATATAGTCTACACTACACTGTGTGTGTGTATACAGTGGGGACGGAAAGTATTCAGACCCCCTTAAATTTTTCACTCTTTGTTATATTGCAGCCATTTTCTAAAATCATTTAAGTTCATTTTTTTCCTCATTAATGTACACACAGCACCCCATATTGACAGAAAAACACAGAATTGTTGACATTGTTGCAGATTTATAAAAAAAAAAAAAAAAAAAAACTGAAATATCGCATGGTCCTTAGTATTCAGACCCTTTGCTGTGACACTCACATATTTTTTTTTTTTTAAAAGGTTTTTATTTGCCAGATGTACATACATCGAATAACACATTGCATGTAAGGTATATTGTCGGTTGTCAAAATATAATTAACATTCAAGGGTAGTTCCGGCTAAGCATCCTATGATAAAGGATATATCAGTACAGGTAGCAATTTTTTTAACTCTAAAATACCAGTTACTTTCTGTAATCATAATGTAAATTATCAGCAATCCAATATCTGGTATAAAACATAAGATAACGTAAAAAAATAATAAAATATAAAAAATATATATATATATATATATATATATATATATATATATATATATATATATATATATATATATATATATATATATATATATATATATATATATATATATATATATATATATATATAGAACGAAACCAAAGAGGTATTTGTGCCGTGTGCTGTCGTCTCCCCAGTCCCCTGAAACATGCTCTCACAATGTCATCTTACCCGGTATATCATTCAGCTATATTTTATAATAAAATCATTTTATACAGTGTAATATTTGCATTAATTAATCTTTTCCAAGCTCCTAAGGTAAGATGATCCCTCTTTATCCAATTCAAGACAATCAGCTTCCTGACATAATAAAAAAATAATCTCAAAAACATTCTAGTATTGTTGCTCATTACATCGTCCTCTATCACCCCCAAGAGACCCAGCAGTGGGCTACATATATTCGGAAGATCAAATGTTTCTGCATAAACTGGGTTACCTGTGACCATAAGGGTCATACCCTACTACAGTCCCAAACCATGTGCATAAAAGTACTTTCTTCCACCAGGCATTTATGACAAATAGGGTCAGCTCTCCTGCCCATCTTATATAGTCTGTATGGGGTGTAATACATTTGATGCAGGTATCTTAGTTGGATCAGTTTATCCCTCGCAGAGATGACCGTGGACATACAGGAGGTCAAAACCTCATTCCATTGAGCCTCAGTCAACTCTGGGATGATGTCTGTCCATCTCTCTCTCATTTTCTTCTCCCTCGGCTGTGTTTTTTCCATAAGTACCGCATAATAACAGGAAATACGTTTCGTGTGGTCAGGTTCTGCAAGCATTGATTCAATTTTTGTGTTTTCTAAAAGAACCATCCCTGTTCCAAATTGTGCATGCGCAGCATGCCGCAGCCTGGAATAATGGAACGCCCATGAGTCAGGGACACCCATTTCCCTCTTCAATTGTGCAAACGTTTTAAGTTCATCATTCTCAAATAGTTGATGCACATATGTAAGACCAAATTTGGCCCACCTGTATCCATCCTCCAAACTAGAAAGGTCCTTCAGATGAGGATTGAACCATAGTGGTGTATTTGGTGATAGGTGTAGAGGTCCGTCTTGTATATGTTTTATAGAAATCTCCAGTACACGCTTAGCTGATTGAAGTACAGTTACCCGGTCTTGAGTAGGCACCATCCCTCTAAAAAAGAAATTCAAAAGTGCTTCGTATGAGGTCGCGACAGCTGCCTCCACCGCAGTGGCAGCGTTGTTCAACTGTGGAAACATGCGCCAGTGTGCCTGAACTAGTTGAGACGCCAAGTAGTACAAGCGAAGATCGGGTATCGCCAGACCTCCTCTCCCTACTGGTAGCTGTAGAATGGCCAGCGACACACGAGCTGCCTTGTCTCCCCACAAAAAGGAGGTCAACAGGGAGTCAATGTATCGGAACGTCTTTTTAGGGATATATAATGGGGCGTTAGAGAGTATATATAAAAATTTTGGGAGAAAAATCATTTTAAATAGATTAGCTCTCCCTAACAATGTGAGCGGAAGATCTTTCTACTTCTGTACTCTATCCTCGAAGGCGTTGATTACAGGCCATAGGTTCATTTTCGTGAATGATTGCACTGGCAATTGGATCTGTATTCTGTGTTGTTATCGCTAAAGGGCATTGGGTGGGAAGTACTAAGTTCGGCTGTGGATCTAGAGGAAACAGTGATGATTTGGACCAATTAATTCGAAAACCAGAAAAATTACCGAATTCCTGGATTACGTTGAATGCATTAGATAATGATAGTTCCGGATCTCCTAAATATAAGAGCATATCATCCGCATATAATGATACTCGTTCCTCCAGATCCCCAACCAACAGCCCTTTGATGTCATCCCGACTCCTAAGTTTAACCGCAAGGGGTTCTATAGCTAGGGCAAAGAGGAGCGGAGACAGGGGGCATCCCTGTCTCGTCCCCCTAACCTATCTTAAATGTATGTGAGATAAGCCCATTCACTCTAACACATGCCCGGGGATCATTATAAAGTAACTTAACCCAGTTCACAAATCTAGGTCCAAAGTCCAATTTACTAAGCAGGGAAAACAGTTCCATTCGACCGAATCAAATGCTTTTTTTGTGTCGAGCGACGCCACCACTCTTTTACCTGTATTTGTATGTGAAATTTGTAAATTTACCTAGAGCCTTTTAAGATTCATTTGGGTACAACGGCCTGGGATAAACCCTGTTTGATCCGAGTTGATCAATTTAAGGATTACTGACTGCAATCTACCGGCCAAAATTTTGGCCAATATTTTGACGTCAGTATTGATCAATGAGATCGGTCTATATGATTCACATTCGCTTGGGTCTTTATCAGGTTTTGGTATCACAACAATAAGAGCCTCACGCATGGATTCTGGTAGTATACCTTCTTTCCTTCTTTTTCTGCAATTACAAACACTTTTTGGAGTAGCGGGATTAAGCTTTCTTTGTGTAGCTGATACCATTCTGCTGGGAAGATGTCAAGTCCAGGTAACTTACCCAGCCTAAAAGAGGAAATAGCTCCAGCTATCTCTTCTGAGGTAATGGAATGTTCCAATGCTACACTATCCTCCAGTGCCAAAGATGGAAGGTCCAGCTCCTCCAAATAGGAGGAAAGCTCCTGATCAGTACATCTTGACTGGGACTGGTATAGGGTGTCATAAAAGTCTACAAACGTGTTCAGAATATCTTGTGACTCCTTCACCGAGTCTCCCCCTGGCTGTCTAAGGTGCAGTACTGATGTGGGGGCATATAGAGGACGTGCCAAAAAGGCCAACAGGCGGTCACTTTTGTCGCCAAATTCAAATATGGATCTAGCTTGTTGTAGTTGTTTCTTCATGGTCTGGTCAGTCAGAAGTAATTTAAATTGCCTTGTCAGGTCTTGCCAAAACTGATAAGTCTGAGGTGAGGGGTTTTGTATATATTTCTGTTCAGCCGCTGCAGCATCACGTTCTACCTGTTTAATATCTGAGTTTAAGGCATTTGCAAAGGCTCTCGTCTCTTTATTGAACACTCCCCTCATGGTGGCTTTAAAAGCCTCCCATTGATTATGTATCGAGGTCTCAGCACCATTCTCCCTCCAGTAATGATTAATAGCCATCTTGCAGCCAAGTGTCACATATTCCTCCTGATCCCCATCTGACACTACATTAAAATCGACCATTAACACTAGCGGGCCCTGTGCTATCTTCACAGTTTCCCCAAAAGTCCCCCAAAAAAATAAAAAGAAGAAAAAAAAACCTCCTGTATCCAAGAGAAACTTAGTAGAATGAACTTCTAACCAACATGTAGAAGCAAGCACGGTGTAATTGAGGTGTCAGAGCTAAAGGACACTATTTTGAGCCTCATGACTGATAAGCAAAAGTAGATTGGAGAGGTATGCTGCAGTGGCATATATCAAAAGGATGTGTGTCTTTCTTTCAGCGTCTATCTTCAGGGCTATTTCGCCCCCTAGCGTCCAGCCAGCGAGATGCTTCAGTGGGAGAGTTAAAGAAGGAAACTTTTCCCCTATCCACCACTCTCAGTTTTGCAGGCTACAACATATAAGCTATAAGCCAGCTGGAGATCCCTAAATCTTTTCTTGACGTGTACAAAACTGGCTCTGTTTCTGCGTAGCAGCATAAACGTCAGGGTAGATTGAAATTCGATTACCATTAAATTGCAAGTCTCCTATAGTGCGGGCAGCAGGAAGAATATTTTCACGGTCTCTAAAGTGTAGAATCCGGGCTATCATTGGACGCGGGTGAGACCCAGGAGAGGGAGGTTTAGATGGCACCCTATGAGTCCTCTCTATGGCGAATAAACATGAAAAGGTATCGTTTGCCATATTGTCCTTAAGCCACATTTCAGGTTGTTTACCCTCTGCCTTCTCAGGGAAACCAACCAGGCAAATATTGTTCCTCCTTTGGCGGTCTTCCATATCACTGAGCTTATCTGTGTGAGCATTCACTTCACAGTGGATATGTTGAACTTTATTCTCCAAAGGGCGGACTACATCTTCCAGGTCACTAATTCTTTGTTCAGCTTCAGTAGCCCTTTCTCTAATATTCTGTACATCATTCTTTAAAAACGACATCTCAGCCCTTATGCCATCAATGTGTTCATCAGTGTGGCCTGGCAGGTATATATAGCTTCCATAATCTGTTTCAGAGATGGCTCCCCCTCCCCCACCTCTGGCATTATATCTCCCATTTCGTCCTGTGGTAACCCATCCAGGGCGAGTTCTTTCCTCAGTCCCTTAGTTCTAGGGGCAGTGGGCTTACCTTGCCAGAGTGAGAGGGGGATTTATCCGGTCCGCTCTGCTGTGTATTGCTGTGGTTTCTTTCCTCTGCCTCATGGCCCCCGCCATATTGGGATCCCCAGGCATACTGAGAGAGACGCTCCGCCGAGGATTCCATGGGCGCTCGCCCATATTTAACCATACTGCCGTGTTCAGCCAGGTCCAGAGAGGGTATTGAAGGCTTTGGTGTGGAGAATCTGTGTCTCTGACACCCAGGATGTCTGAAGGATTAGTTGTCCTACACGGAGCTCCGTCTCAGTGCTGCACACATATCAGCTGCTGGCTCCGCCCCTTGACACTCACATATTTAACTCAGGTGCTGTCCATTTCTTCTGATCATCCTTGAGATGGTTATACACCTTCATTTGAGTCCAGCTGTGTTTGATTATACTGATTGGACTTGATTAGGAAAGCCACACACCTGTCTATATAAGACCTTACAGCTCACAGTGCATGTCAGAGCAAATGAGAATCATGAGGTCAAAGGAACTGCCTGAAGAGCTCAGAGACAGAATTGTGGCAAGGCACAGATCTGGCCAAGGTTACAAAAAAATTTCTGCTGCACTTAAGGTTCCGAAGAGCACAGTGGCCTCCATAATCCTTAAATGGAAGACATTTGGGTTGACCAGAACCCTTCCTAGAGCTGGCCGTCTGGCCAAACTGAGCTATCGGTGGAGAAGAGCCTTGTGAGAGAGGTAAAGAACCACCCAAAGATCACTGTGGCTGAGCTCCAGAGATACAGTCGGGAGATGGGAGAAAATTGTAGCAAGTCAACCATCACTGCAGCCCTCCACCAGTCGGGGCTTTATGGCAGAGTGGCCCGACGAAGCCTCTCCTCAGTGCAAGACACATGAAAGCCCGCATGGAGTTTGCTAAAAAAACACCTGAAGGACTCCAAGATGGTGAGAAATAAGATTCTCTGGTCTTATGAGACCAAGATAGAATTAAGGCCAAAAAGTTCTAAGCGGTATGTGTGGAGAAAACCCGGCACTGCTCATCACCTGTCCAATACAGCCCCAACAGTGAAGCACTGTGGTGGCAGCATCATGCTGTGGGGATGTTTTTCAGCTGCAGGGACAGGACGACTGGTTGCAATTGAGGGAAAGCTGAATGCGGCCAAGTACAGGGGTACAGGGATATCCTGGATGAAAGCCTTCTCCAGAGTGCTCAGGACCTCAGACTGGGCCGAAGGTTTACCTTCCAACAAGACAATGACCCTAAGCACACAGCTAAAATAACAAAGGAGTGGCTTTACAGCAACTCAGTGACTGTTCTTGAATGGCCCAGCCAGAGCCCTGACTTAAACCCAATTGAGCATCTCTGAGAGACCTAAAAATGGCTGTCCACCAACGTTTACCATCCAACCTGACAGAACTGAAGAGGATCTGCAAGGGGGAATGGTAGAGGATCCCCAAATCCAGGTGTGAAAAACTTGTTGCATCTTTCCCAAAAAGACTCATGGCTGTATTAGATCAAAAGGGTGCTTCTACTAAATACTGAGCAAAGGGTCTGAATACTTAGGACCATGTGATATTTCAGTTTTTTTTTTTTTTTTTTTTTAATAAATCTGCAAAAATGTCAACAATTCTGTGTTTTTCTGTCAATTTGGGGTGCTGTGTGTACATTAATGAGGAAAAAAATGAACTTAAATGATTTTAGCAAATGGCTACAATATAACAAAGAGTGAAAAATTTAAGGGGGTCTGAATACTTTCCGTCCCCACTGTATATATATCTATGTAGGACACATTTTTGATGTAGTTTGATGTTATGTTATATCTTATCATCTGGCACCATCTAGCCAAAATATAAAAGGACTGCATCTTTATTTCTTTTATTATTCAAGTTGACATGGAAGTATTTTGTTTGTTTACATTTAGACATTAACTGGACCTACCCACAATGCTCATTAACTCCCATGAACATTGGGAGAACTGAACTGCATTGTGGGGAGACTATAAAAAGGCTGGGAGTGGCCATCTTAGGTCTCTTGTTCCTGGGATGCATGGCCTGCCAGCAGGGCTCTGTGGGTGTGTGTGTCCCACAGAGTTGCGGTCTACCCTGTACGGAGCGGAACAGCAGCCAGCGATCCTGCCTTAGATCACAGCATATTGGAGCAGCAGTGTGATCGTTCCAGAGACCCTTGAAGAAGGTAACCGAGGACTCACGGTCGTCTGTGAAGTGGTACAGAGTGACAGTGTGGCTACAGCGAACAGACTGAGAACTTGTGGAACGGAGACAGAACCCTGTACGTCAGAATGGAGTCTTCTGACAACACTGTCCTGGTTGGGTGAGAGGGCTGTTGCCCAAAAGTTTCTTAATGCACTTTCATACATCCGTCTACACAAGACAGAGTTGCTGGGACCCATAGTCCCACACACACAGTCAAGAGGATTTAGTACTGAGTCCCTGGCATCAAAGTTAGTTATAGTGCGGATGCACTGGAACTTTGCTTTCATATTTCAGTCTACTTTGATCAGGAGTCATTAACCCTTTGGATTACAAATCTACTTTCTTTTTGCTAGCAGAAGAAAAGAAGGACTGTTTAGTAAAATGCAAGGCCTTGTGTCCCTTTTACTATATTGGGGTAGTGTGATACTAAATAAGGGAGCTCTCTAATTGTTGTACTACACTTTATCAAGTTAGTCTTTGATTTAGTATAGTAATAAAGCGCGCAGGAAATAGGATAGTGCTTATAGTGTGATAAATTCACTCTGACGGTTATCCTATTTACTTTGCTACACCACTCATATATTATTTCAGACATTTTATACCTGTATTGTATCTTTGTGATATAAAGTTCAGTTGACTGTCAGACTATGTTCGTCTGACAGCACAACCATTGTAATGTTTACCTTTTAAAACAATTACAGTCAATAAGGTTAATCTTCAAGATAAACTGTGTGAGTGTTGTTTTCCTCTTCATCACCAGCCAAGAGGAGGGTAAGGTAACTACAAACAGGTATATTATATTGAGTATTCTGAACTTGCCTTTATAATTTCAATTTGACTGCACACTATTACACCACAGCTGTGTCAGGGGGACTGAGATAGTCAAAGGGGAATTAAAGCAGAGTACAGGCCCAAATAAATCAGCAGCTCCTTCGGGGGTTAGTGCTACACGTGGGCGCGTCATCCAGGATTATTGTTACTCTGCAAGCAAGCCCATCTCCTTGGCACCAGTATGGACCTTGACGCTCTGATTCAGAGGCACAGAGAAGAACTCGCCCGCAGAGAGGCAAGTGTGACCGTTGAACACCCTGGAAAGGCCTGGGAGGAAGAACATCAGTCCAGGGTACTGAGAGCGACCGCTAACACGATGTCTTGGTCCCCACCTATCCAGCAAAGCAGGGGGAGCGACCCTAAATTGGAGAAGCTGACGCTTCAGCTGCAAAGAGAGATGACCAAGATGATGAAGACGTTGATCGGGTCATCGGATCTCATGTCTGAGTTAGACACCTTGAAGATGCAAGTGTCCCAGATGGCAGAGATGATGAACAAATTGATGGCCGAACGTACTGAGTTGTCTGGCCAGAAGCCCACGAAGCAAGATGTCTGTCAAAACTGTGGAGGTGTAGGTCATTACCAGCAAGTATGTCCAAGTCCACGAATGGAGACAGAAGACTGGCGGAGACCTCAGAGAAGTGACCCTTGGATGAAGAGAAGATCCGGGCCTTAGAAAAGAACTTTCCCTGAGTCTGCAAGGGAGCAATGGAGAACACCTGCTGTTTATAATGTTTCAGTGGGAAATACCTTTCAGTCTCTAAACCGACGACGGAAGTGGTGTGCTCGGCGGCAGAAGCTGAACAGAGCACAAGTCCAAGTATGTCAATCTGTGGTTACAGATGTTTCTAACAGGCCTCCTACCCAGTTGGTAGGCCTTCTGCCTGTAGTGCCTGTTCTGGTTGAAGTGATCTACACCAGAGCCATCCTTGATACAGGTGCACAGGCTACCCTTATGACCAGAGACTTTTACAAGAAGCACCTGTCATACCTGCCCCTGAAAGAGCTGGGAGCATAGGCGTGCGCACGGGGTGTGCCGGGTGTGCCTGGGCACACCCTAATGCTCAGGCACATCTGGCAGACCCCAGGGCTATTTTTCCGGCAGTATGTTTGTAAACTCCATTTTGGCATCTCTGCTATATGATAATGGCAGTGCTGAGAATGGGACTATTTTTTTCATTTGGCTATGTAACTCCTGTGTGTGCAAGCCACGGGCCGCGCAGTAAGCCGGCAGGCAGCCGCATTTTCCGATGCTATCTCTATAGTTCCGGCTCCCTGACAGATGAATATTACTCCGCCGCCTGCTTACACCGCGGCCAGTGGCTTGCACTCACAGGAGCAAGCCGGTCCTGCCCCCTGCCACTGCGGGGGCTGCCGCAGTCCATCACTGCCCTGTGTACACTGCCAAGAAAATGACTGGTTGCCAGGACCGCTCCCAGCAGAGGAGAAGAGTGTAACTTTCTCCTCCCTGCTCCGCCTCTGAGTGCCCCGCCCCCGGCTTCTGCTCTGCAGACAATAGAACCAGCTGTGGTGAGGAGGACCTGGGAGATGTCACTGGTAAGGGGGGAGTGGGTGCACGGACTATGACAGTGTGTGTGCGTCACTGCAGCAGGCAGGGACAGTGTGTTGTTCAGTCATTCTCAGTCACATTGTGTGTGGGGCACTGGAGAGCAGCTGAGAAAAGGAACCCAGCCTGCTATGCTGGGATTTGTAGTCCCATGGAGGGGAGGACAATGCTCACACATACTGGGGGGGGGGGGGGGGGGGTAGTTGGTGATATAAAGTAAAAGGCTTTGTGCTGTGAGGAGGCTGCTATGGCTGACCTGACCCCCTTCTAGAAATTTTTATTGTCTGGTATACTGTTTTAAAGGGGAACTCTGCAGACTCTGGGGTAAGGGGGAACCCTGATGTAAGTGGGATCTCTGTGGTATCTATAGAGCCCCTCACATCACAGTCTGCAGAGATTGTGTCAGAGTCCCCCCCTTACAGTGTATATAAAGGAGAACTCTGATGTAAGTGGGGACTCTGGGTACCCATATATAAGAGGGGATGCTAGGAACTCTGATGGTAAGGGGGGGACTCTGGTGACCAGAGACCCTCTTATATCCAAGTCCCCCTTTACACCAGAGTCCACAGCATTCTTTACATCAGATTTCCCAATGTGAAGGGGAACTCTGGGGACTCTGATGTAAGTGGGGCTCTCTGAGAACCCTAACTTAAGGGGGGGACTGTGATATAAGATGTGACGCTATTGACTCTGGTGTAAGGTTAAATGCTGTGGACGCTGATGTAAAGGAGAACTCAGATGAGAGGGGGGTGCTATGGAATATATAGGGGCTCATTCACAAATGCTTTGATTTCTGAAGAGTGATCTGCAAACAGATTGCCCTTAGAGAGCATTTGAGAAGCGGTGAGGAGGAGTTGTATCACCACCACACCACCTGCTTTACCCCTTTGAACTCCACACTGCACATGGTTGTGGGCCGCTTGCAGAGTAATGCCTTTCACTTGAATAGGCCATGGTCAGTGGGTGCTACACCTGCTGAAAGCAACAGGGTATAATTGCAGGTGCGGCACGTGAACATGCCCAGTCGCTGCCTCTACAGCTAAAAAGGTGGTAGCAGTTGATGGGTGGTAAAAGCATGGCTCAACCGCAGAGTTTTACTGCCCCTAACCACTATTGTGAACAATTAAATGTTAAAATTTAAAAATGAAGTGTTAAAAAAATGTTTTAATACATTTTAAAATGTTTGTTCACATTTATTTATAAGAGTGTGTGTGTGTATGTGTATATGTGTATATATATATATATATATATATATATATATATATATATATATATATATATATATATATATATATATATATATATATATATATATATATATATATATATATATATATATATATATATATATATATATATATATATATATATATATATATATGTATATATGTATATGTGTGTGTATATATATATATATATATGCACATACACGTGTGTTTGAGCTTTGGGGTGCACACCCTAATGCAATAGGCTGCGCACACCAGTGGCTGGGAGGCACTAAGATCCAGGGTATTCAAGTGGAAGAGTACTCTTGTGATGGATGTCTGCGGGTCAAGTTGTCGTATGAACTGTTGAAGGATGGGAAGCCTCAGAACTTTGAGACACTGGCCATTGTCTGTCCTTGGCTGCCAGGGCCCTCAAGAAGTTTGTTGATTGTTGGGACCAACACAGACCTGGTGAAGCGGCTGGTAGCCCCTGTTGTTCCCAGATGTGACCCTCTCCCTTCCTTGCCAGAAGAAGGGTCGAAAGTGTCTCCTTCTCCCACAATGGATGAAGAAATACCCAAAACAGGAGTGGAAGAAACCTACCTGCAAGAGGCAGAAGTAGTTGAACTGAAGGAGAGGGCTAGTGAGCCTGTTGTGTCTGAACCAGTGAATCAGAGGAAACGAAGAGTCATTTCCAAACTCAAGAGACCAACCTGTGATGTGTTGGATGAGAGTTCCACAGAAGTTGTTCTCACCCCTCAAGGGTTGTCGAGAGAGCCTGATCTTCTCACCACAGATTTGGTGTGAAAGGTAACCCCATCTCACCCCTTGACACACCTGTACACACATCAGGGTATCGGCTGGGCTCTGAATGTACAGGACAGCTCCCCATTATGTGAAAATTGGTGGGAAGCTCCCCTGTCAGTTTTATGTAACCGTATAGAATCAAAAATGTGTTACAGAAACAAAATTTTACATCTCTTTGGGGACCAAAGAGTTCAAGCAGGGGGAGTGTGTAGCGGGACACATTTTTGATGTAGTTTGATGTTATGTTATATCTTATCATCTGGCGCCATCTAGCGGCCAAAATATAAAAGGACTGCATCTTTATTTCTTTTATTATTCAAGTTGACATGGAAGTTTTTTGTTTGTTTACATTTGGACATTAACTTGACCTACCCACAATGCTCATTAACTCCCATGAACATTGGGAGAACTGAACTGCATTGTGGGGAGACTATAAAAAGTCTGGGAGCGGCCATCTTAGGTCTCTTGTTCCTGGGATGCATGGTCTGCCAGCAGAGCTCTGTGGGTGTGCGTGTCCCACAGAGTTGCTGCCTACCCTGTGCGGAGCGGAACAGCAGCCAGCAATCCTGCCTTAGATCACAGCATGTTGGAGCAGCAGTGTGATCGTTCCAGAGACCCTTTAAGGAGGTAACCGAGGACTCCCGGTCGTCTGTGAGCAGTCTTTGATCCGGCCTTACATCACAGCGTGCTGGAGCAGCAGTGTGATCATTCCAGAGACCCTTGAAGGAGGTAACCGAGAACTCCCGGTCGTCTGTGAAGTGGTACAGCGTGACATCCACAGTGAAGGATCTGACAATTTGCAGAGTCCATTAACCTTGAGCCCAGTGTTGGCTCTACTACTCATTTGACCAAACTTGGTTGTGTGGTCGCAACCCCTGAAGTGAGCGCAATCACACGGGGGGCACGTGTGTGAAGTCACTAAAAGCTTTAATCTGTGAAGCGCTGTCACAAGTCACTGAGGATTTTTCTTTGGAGCACTGTTTATAACATCAATTGATCTTATATGGACTGAATATTTATTTATGACATTTTGTATCATGAGTAATATTAATTGTTTATATTGAATTTATGCACCATAACACAGTCATTATTTAATTTGGCATCTTGCACTTTGGAATTGTGTTTGAACATTTATTTTGTAATGGAGGAATTCGCATATTGTGGCACAATAGCCACGTGCCCACCAGGCCAATTCTGACATCTCTCTCCTATATTTAAAAATCAATTTTTTTGCTAGAAAATTACATAGAACCCCCAAACATTATATATGTTTTTTTTAGCAGAGACCCTAGAGAATACAATGGCGGTAATTGCAACTTTTTATCTCGCACGGTATTTGTGCAGCAATTTTTCAAACGCTTTTTTTTGGACAAAAAAGTTTCATGCTTTAAAAAAAAAAACAAAACAGTAAAGTTAGCCCACTTTTTTTGCATAATGTGAAAGAGGAAGTTGCGCCGAGTAAATAGATACCTAACATGTCATGCTTCAAAATTGAACACGCTAGTGGAATGGCGCCAAACTTCGGTACTTAAAAAAGGCAACACTTTAAAATGTTTTACCGGCTACATGTTTTGTGTTACAGAGGAGGTCTAGGGCTAGAATTATTGCTCTCACTCTAACGTTCACGGCGACACCTCACATGTGTGGTTTCAACACCGTTTTCATATCTGGGCGGGACTTACGTATGCGTTCACTTCTGCGTGCGAGCACACGGGGACAGGGGCACTTTAAAAAAAAAAAATTTATTGTTAATTTAACTTAAAATTTTGTAATTTGACACTTTTAAAAAAAAAATGTTTTGATCACTTTTATTCCTATTACAAGGAATGTAAACATCCCTTGTAATAGGAATATGGCATGACAGGACCTCCTTATAGTGAGATATGGGGTCAATAAGACCCCACATCTCACCTCTAGGCTGGGAAGCCTAAAATAAATTAAAAAAAAACGATCATGGTTTCCCAGCCGAGGCGTTTTTTTTTTTTAATGCAGCGGCCGGGCGTGACGTCATAACAGCGTGCCTGGCCTCCGACGATCATAGAGACTCCGGTGACCATCTGGTCCACCGGAAATCTCTATGGTGGACATCCGGGGAAGGCGGATCCATTCTCCGACATGAGTTGGTAGAAGCACCGGAGGGCGGCGGGAGGGGGGGGATGTCCCCTCTCGCCGCCCGTAAGAATGATCTAGCGGCTGACCAGGCTCTATGATCATTTTTATGGTGTAGGAAATTGCCGGCTGAAATCGCCGATATCTGAATGATATCTGTAGCTTCAGGCATCATTCAGATATACCCCCACAAACTCAAGGACACCCAGCAGTCGGCAAGTGGATATTATTTAATATTTATTTATTCAAATAATCACTATTGGCATTTGCACTTTATGGATTGGAATCATATGTTAATATTAATTTATAGTATTTACACAGAGGTATTCATACAGAACGGCACATTTTATCTATTTTTGTTTGGTTTAACACAGCTTATGGTAGTCAGCAGCTGAAAGAAATCATATCATCTCTTATTTATTGGATGCTCTCTTATGCCCCGTACACACGGTCGGACTTTGTTCGGACATTCCGACAACAAAATCCTAGGATTTTTTCTGACGGATGTTGGCTCAAACTTGTCTTGCATACACACGGTCACACAAAGTTGTCGGAAAATCCGATCATTCTAAACGCGGTGACGTAAAACACGTACGTTGGGACTATAAACGGGGCAGTGGCCAATAGCTTTCATCTCTTTATTTATTCTGAGCATGCGTGGCACTTTGTGCGTCGGATTTGTGTACACACGATCAGAATTTCCGACAACGGATTTTGTTGTCGGAAAATTTTATATCCTGCTCTCAAACTTTGTGTGTCGGAAAATCCGATGGAAAATGTGTGATGGAGCCTACACACGGTCGGAATTTCCGACAACAAGGTCCTATCACACATTTTCCGTCGGAAAATCTGACCGTGTGTACGGGGCATTAGACCTATAGCCTATTATATTGGTAGCTCGCAAGATTTTTTATTTATCTCAAAATAAGGTTGCTGAAGAAAAAAATGTTGTTTTTTATGGGAGATATCGGCATATACCTGTTGTTTTTTGTATCCACATCTGTTGAGCTTCTATAGTAGGATTCTCAATATTATAGTTCAGCCTGTAAGGCAGCTTTAGCCATAGAACGTTCCCACACCCTAGATTTTTTTAAAATTTTCTAAATTTGAGAAATAAATAGGTCTCTTGTGTACCGTATATACTCGAGTATAAGCAGAGTTTTTCAGCACCATTTTTTTGTGCTGAAAATGCCCCCCTCGGCTTATACTCGAGTCAGGCATTTTCTGCAGCAGAGAATGACATTTTCCGAACCAACTTTGGGGCCCTGTATCTCAGGGCCACTTGGTGCTAGGAACTTATGCAGCTAGGGGGATGGCCGATCATTCCCCATTGGTTCTCAAGTTAACTTTATGTTCTGCCCAAACGGCTTTGTGGAAAGTTAATCTTTACAGATCTATTGGGACTCTTTAATAGCTTACCGTATATACTCGAGTATAAGCTGACACGAATATAAGCCGAGGCACCTAATTTTACCACAAAAAACTGGGAAAACGTATTGACTCGAGTATAAGCCTAGGGTGAGAAATGTGCAGCTACTGTAAGTGGAAAAAAGGGTCAACAATGCCCACTTGCGGCCCAATAGATCTGTAAAGAGGGCTGTTTAACAATGCCATAGGCCCAAATGTCAGACAGTATATTTTCAGTATGGATTAACTTTCCACAAAGTACACGTTTGGGCAGAACATAAAGTTAACTTGAGAACCAATGGGGGAATGATCGGCCATCCCCTTAGCTGCAAAGGTCACTTCAGATATTATTGGTATCATCTCAGGAAGTAGCTAATGCCAAGTCTATTCTAGATAAGGCCATATGAGTACTAGAGAAATAGGAAAATTCGCTAGCATGCGCATGTAACATTCTCCATACATCTGTTAGACCAATCTCCCGACATAACCAGCAAAAGAGGTACATGCAGAGGTCACTTGTCCCATAGCTATTCCATATTTATTTAAGCAAGGGTCAAGATAATTATTAAAGTCCCCTACTATTAACCAGGGAACATCAGTTTTATTATAAGTAAAATCCAAAAATTGTTTAAGCACCTCTGATGAATATGGGGGCTATATATATATATAAATGAGTATATATATATATATATATATATATATATATATATATATATATATATATATATATATATATATATATATATATATATATATATATATATATATATATATATATATATATATACTCATTAGCCAACACATAAGGCTTTCTATACATTGTACAATGTAAGAAGATATAGCGACCTCTAGTGTCCGTTTATACCTGTGTGAAGGAAAAGTCAACATCATTTGCTATCGATACAGTTACATCTCTAGAATATGCAGTATAAGTAGAATGGTATTGTCCATTATATTGTGCATGCTTCAGATAGTTTTAACTTGTATATATTTAAATGAGTCTCCTGCAAGCAGATAATAGATGGAGAGAACTGTCCTAATGTAGTAAACATTGCTTATCTCTTCACTGGGTCGCTAAGCCCCCTAGTATTCCAAGATACCAAAACTTGCATCGAAGCACACATATTGTAATAATTTAAAAGTTTAAATCCAAAATCCTCAAATAGCCCTTATAGTTAAAAAAATGTAATCTTGAAGAAGGTCCCGTTTATGAGAGGTACCCACTTCAATAATTTCACCAAGCCAAAAACCCTTAAAGTTCTTTGGGACATAAAGGTTTATATATTCATCATAATCATCTAGTGCGCATATTTAACAAATCTATAAACATTAAAAAAATACAACAAAAAATAGAAAAATCCAAAGTCTTGTACAGAACTCACATAAAACGTAAAAAATTCACAATTCTCTTCATCTAGATAGATAGATAGATAGAGATAGATATATATATCTCTATCTATCTATATCTCTATCTATCTATCTATCTATATCTCTATCTATCTATCTATCTATATCTCTCTCTATCTCTCTATCTCTCTATCTCTCTATCTCTATCTCTATCTCTATCTCTATCTCTATCTCTATCTCTATCTCTATCTCTATCTCTATCTCTATCTCTATCTCTATCTCTATCTCTATCTCTATCTCTATCTCTATCTCTATCTCTATCTCTATCTCTATCTCTATCTCTATCTCTATCTCTATCTCTATGTGTGTATATATACTATAAATAGATAGCTGTATCTCTATCTCTATCTCTATCTCTATCTCTATCTCTATCTCTATCTCTATCTCTATCTCTATCTCTATCTCTATCTCTATCTCTATCTCTATCTCTATCTCTATCTCTATCTCTATCTCTATCTCTATCTCTATCTCTATCTCTATCTCTATCTCTATCTCTATCTCTATCTCTATCTCTATCTCTATCTCTATCTCTATCTCTATCTCTATCTCTATCTCTATCTCTATCTCTATCTCTATCTCTATCTCTATCTCTATCTCTATCTCTATCTCTATCTCTATCTCTATCTCTATCTCTATCTCTATCTCTATCTCTATCTCTATCTCTATCTCTATCTCTATCTCTATCTCTATCTCTATCTCTATCTCTATCTCTATCTCTATGTGTGTATATATACTATAAATAGATAGCTGTAGATATATCTCTATCTCTATCTCTATCTCTATCTCTATCTCTATCTCTATCTCTATCTCTATCTCTATCTCTATCTCTATCTCTATCTCTATCTCTATCTCTATCTCTATCTCTATCTCTATCTCTATCTCTATCTCTATCTCTATCTCTATCTCTATCTCTATGTGTGTATATATACTATAAATAGATAGCTGTAGATATATCTCTATCTCTATCTCTATCTCTATCTCTATCTCTATCTCTATCTCTATCTCTATCTCTATCTGTGTATATATACTATAAATAGATAGCTGTAGATATATCTCTATCTCTATCTCTATCTCTATCTCTATCTCTATCTCTATCTCTATCTCTATGTGTGTATATATACTATAAATAGATAGCTGTAGATATATCTCTATCTCTATCTCTATCTCTATCTCTATCTCTATCTCTATCTCTATCTCTATCTCTATCTCTATGTGTGTATATATACTATAAATAGATAGCTGTAGATATATCTCTATCTCTATCTCTATCTCTATCTCTATCTCTATCTCTATCTCTATCTCTATCTCTATGTGTGTATATATACTATAAATAGATAGCTGTAGATATATCTCTATCTCTATCTCTATCTCTATCTCTATCTCTATCTCTATGTGTGTATATATACTATAAATAGATAGCTGTAGATATATCTCTATCTCTATCTCTATCTCTATCTCTATCTCTATCTCTATCTCTATGTGTGTATATATACTATAAATAGATAGCTGTAGATATATCTCTATCTCTATCTCTATCTCTATCTCTATCTCTATCTCTATCTCTATGTGTGTATATATACTATAAATAGATAGCTGTAGATATATCTCTATCTCTATCTCTATCTCTATCTCTATCTCTATCTCTATCTCTATGTGTGTATATATACTATAAATAGATAGCTGTAGATATATCTCTATCTCTATCTCTATCTCTATCTCTATCTCTATCTCTATCTCTATCTCTATCTCTATCTCTATCTCTATCTCTATGTGTGTATATATACTATAAATAGATAGCTGTAGATATATCTCTATCTCTATCTCTATCTCTATCTCTATCTCTATCTCTATCTCTATCTCTATCTCTATCTCTATGTGTGTATATATACTATAAATAGATAGCTGTAGATATATCTCTATCTCTATCTCTATCTCTATCTCTATCTCTATCTCTATGTGTGTATATATACTATAAATAGATAGCTGTAGATATATCTCTATCTCTATCTCTATCTCTATCTCTATCTCTATCTCTATCTCTATCTCTATCTCTATCTCTATCTCTATGTGTGTATATATACTATAAATAGATAGCTGTAGATATATCTCTATCTCTATCTCTATCTCTATCTCTATCTCTATCTCTATCTCTATCTCTATCTCTATCTCTATGTGTGTATATATACTATAAATAGATAGCTGTAGATATATATCTATCTCTATCTCTATCTCTATCTCTATCTCTATCTCTATCTCTATCTCTATCTCTATCTCTATGTGTGTATATATACTATAAATAGATAGCTGTAGATATATCTCTATCTCTATCTCTATCTCTATCTCTATGTGTGTATATATACTATAAATAGATAGCTGTAGATATATCTCTATCTCTATCTCTATCTCTATCTCTATCTCTATCTCTATGTGTGTATATATACTATAAATAGATAGCTGTAGATATATCTCTATCTCTATCTCTATCTCTATCTCTATCTCTATCTCTATCTCTATGTGTGTATATATACTATAAATAGATAGCTGTAGATATATCTCTATCTCTATCTCTATCTCTATCTCTATCTCTATGTGTGTATATATACTATAAATAGATAGCTGTAGATATATCTCTATCTCTATCTCTATCTCTATCTCTATCTCTATCTCTATCTCTATCTCTATGTGTGTATATATACTATAAATAGATAGCTGTAGATATATCTCTATCTCTATCTCTATCTCTATCTCTATCTCTATCTCTATCTCTATCTCTATGTGTGTATATATACTATAAATAGATAGCTGTAGATATATCTCTATCTCTATCTCTATCTCTATCTCTATCTCTATCTCTATCTCTATCTCTATCTCTATCTCTATCTCTATCTCTATCTCTATCTCTATCTCTATCTCTATCTCTATCTCTATCTCTATCTCTATCTCTATCTCTATGTGTGTATATATACTATAAATAGATAGCTGTAGATATATCTCTATCTCTATCTCTATCTCTATCTCTATCTCTATCTCTATCTCTATGTGTGTATATATACTATAAATAGATAGCTGTAGATATATCTCTATCTCTATCTCTATCTCTATCTCTATCTCTATCTCTATCTCTATCTCTATGTGTGTATATATACTATAAATAGATAGCTGTAGATATATCTCTATCTCTATCTCTATCTCTATCTCTATGTGTGTATATATACTATAAATAGATAGCTGTAGATATATCTCTATCTCTATCTCTATCTCTATCTCTATCTCTATCTCTATCTCTATCTCTATCTCTATCTCTATGTGTGTATATATACTATAAATAGATAGCTGTAGATATATCTCTATCTCTATCTCTATCTCTATCTCTATCTCTATCTCTATCTCTATCTCTATCTCTATCTCTATCTCTATCTCTATGTGTGTATATATACTATAAATAGATAGCTGTAGATATATCTCTATCTCTATCTCTATCTCTATCTCTATCTCTATCTCTATCTCTATCTCTATCTCTATCTCTATCTCTATCTCTATCTCTATCTCTATCTCTATCTCTATCTCTATCTCTATCTCTATCTCTATCTCTATCTCTATCTCTATCTCTATCTCTATGTGTGTATATATACTATAAATAGATAGCTGTAGATATATCTCTATCTCTATCTCTATCTCTATCTCTATCTCTATGTGTGTATATATACTATAAATAGATAGCTGTAGATATATCTCTATCTCTATCTCTATCTCTATCTCTATCTCTATCTCTATCTCTATGTGTGTATATATACTATAAATAGATAGCTGTAGATATATCTCTATCTCTATCTCTATCTCTATCTCTATCTCTATCTCTATCTCTATCTCTATCTCTATCTCTATCTCTATGTGTGTATATATACTATAAATAGATAGCTGTAGATATATCTCTATCTCTATCTCTATCTCTATCTCTATCTCTATCTCTATGTGTGTATATATACTATAAATAGATAGCTGTAGATATATCTCTATCTCTATCTCTATCTCTATCTCTATCTCTATCTCTATCTCTATGTGTGTATATATACTATAAATAGATAGCTGTAGATATATCTCTATCTCTATCTCTATCTCTATCTCTATCTCTATCTCTATCTCTATCTCTATCTCTATCTCTATGTGTGTATATATACTATAAATAGATAGCTGTAGATATATCTCTATCTCTATCTCTATCTCTATCTCTATCTCTATCTCTATCTCTATCTCTATCTCTATCTCTATCTCTATCTCTATCTCTATCTCTATCTCTATCTCTATCTCTATCTCTATCTCTATCTCTATCTCTATCTCTATCTCTATCTCTATCTCTATCTCTATCTGTGTATATATACTATAAATAGATAGCTGTAGATATATATCTATCTCTATCTCTATCTCTATCTCTATCTCTATCTCTATCTCTATCTCTATGTGTGTATATATACTATAAATAGATAGCTGTAGATATATCTCTATCTCTATCTCTATCTCTATCTCTATCTCTATCTCTATCTCTATCTCTATCTCTATCTCTATCTCTATCTCTATCTCTATGTGTGTATATATACTATAAATAGATAGCTGTAGATATATCTCTATCTCTATCTCTATCTCTATCTCTATCTCTATGTGTGTATATATACTATAAATAGATAGCTGTAGATATATCTCTATCTCTATCTCTATCTCTATCTCTATCTCTATCTCTATGTGTGTATATATACTATAAATAGATAGCTGTAGATATATCTCTATCTCTATCTCTATCTCTATCTCTATCTCTATCTCTATCTCTATCTCTATCTCTATCTCTATGTGTGTATATATACTATAAATAGATAGCTGTAGATATATCTCTATCTCTATCTCTATCTCTATCTCTATCTCTATCTCTATCTCTATCTCTATCTCTATCTCTATCTCTATCTCTATCTCTATCTCTATCTCTATCTCTATCTCTATCTCTATCTCTATCTCTATCTCTATCTCTATCTCTATCTCTATCTCTATCTCTATCTCTATCTCTATGTGTGTATATATACTATAAATAGATAGCTGTAGATATATCTCTATCTCTATCTCTATCTCTATCTCTATCTCTATCTCTATCTCTATCTCTATGTGTGTATATATACTATAAATAGATAGCTGTAGATATATCTCTATCTCTATCTCTATCTCTATCTCTATGTGTGTATATATACTATAAATAGATAGCTGTAGATATATCTCTATCTCTATCTCTATCTCTATCTCTATCTCTATCTCTATCTCTATCTCTATCTCTATCTCTATCTCTATGTGTGTATATATACTATAAATAGATAGCTGTAGATATATCTCTATCTCTATCTCTATCTCTATCTCTATCTCTATCTCTATCTCTATCTCTATCTCTATCTCTATCTCTATGTGTGTATATATACTATAAATAGATAGCTGTAGATATATCTCTATCTCTATCTCTATCTCTATCTCTATCTCTATCTCTATCTCTATCTCTATCTCTATCTCTATGTGTGTATATATACTATAAATAGATAGCTGTAGATATATCTCTATCTCTATCTCTATCTCTATCTCTATCTCTATGTGTGTATATATACTATAAATAGATAGCTGTAGATATATCTCTATCTCTATCTCTATCTCTATCTCTATCTCTATGTGTGTATATATACTATAAATAGATAGCTGTAGATATATCTCTATCTCTATCTCTATCTCTATCTCTATCTCTATCTCTATCTCTATCTCTATCTCTATCTCTATCTCTATGTGTGTATATATACTATAAATAGATAGCTGTAGATATATCTCTATCTCTATCTCTATCTCTATCTCTATCTCTATCTCTATCTCTATCTCTATCTCTATGTGTGTATATATACTATAAATAGATAGCTGTAGATATATCTCTATCTCTATCTCTATCTCTATCTCTATCTCTATCTCTATCTCTATCTCTATCTCTATCTCTATGTGTGTATATATACTATAAATAGATAGCTGTAGATATATCTCTATCTCTATCTCTATCTCTATCTCTATCTCTATCTCTATCTCTATCTCTATCTCTATGTGTGTATATATACTATAAATAGATAGCTGTAGATATATCTCTATCTCTATCTCTATCTCTATCTCTATCTCTATCTCTATGTGTGTATATATACTATAAATAGATAGCTGTAGATATATCTCTATCTCTATCTCTATCTCTATCTCTATCTCTATCTCTATCTCTATGTGTGTATATATACTATAAATAGATAGCTGTAGATATATCTCTATCTCTATCTCTATCTCTATCTCTATCTCTATCTCTATCTCTATCTCTATCTCTATCTCTATCTCTATGTGTGTATATATACTATAAATAGATAGCTGTAGATATATCTCTATCTCTATCTCTATCTCTATCTCTATCTCTATCTCTATCTCTATCTCTATCTCTATCTCTATCTCTATGTGTGTATATATACTATAAATAGATAGCTGTAGATATATCTCTATCTCTATCTCTATCTCTATCTCTATCTCTATGTGTGTATATATACTATAAATAGATAGCTGTAGATATATCTCTATCTCTATCTCTATCTCTATCTCTATGTGTGTATATATACTATAAATAGATAGCTGTAGATATATCTCTATCTCTATCTCTATCTCTATCTCTATCTCTATCTCTATGTGTGTATATATACTATAAATAGATAGCTGTAGATATATCTCTATCTCTATCTCTATCTCTATCTCTATGTGTGTATATATACTATAAATAGATAGCTGTAGATATATCTCTATCTCTATCTCTATCTCTATGTGTGTATATATACTATAAATAGATAGCTGTAGATATATCTCTATCTCTATCTCTATCTCTATCTCTATCTCTATCTCTATCTCTATCTCTATCTCTATCTCTATCTCTATCTCTATCTCTATCTCTATCTCTATCTCTATCTCTATCTCTATCTCTATCTCTATGTGTGTATATATACTATAAATAGATAGCTGTAGATATATCTCTATCTCTATCTCTATCTCTATCTCTATCTCTATCTCTATGTGTGTATATATACTATAAATAGATAGCTGTAGATATATCTCTATCTCTATCTCTATCTCTATCTCTATCTCTATCTCTATGTGTGTATATATACTATAAATAGATAGCTGTAGATATATCTCTATCTCTATCTCTATCTCTATCTCTATCTCTATCTCTATGTGTGTATATATACTATAAATAGATAGCTGTAGATATATCTCTATCTCTATCTCTATCTCTATCTCTATCTCTATCTCTATGTGTGTATATATACTATAAATAGATAGCTGTAGATATATCTCTATCTCTATCTCTATGTGTGTATATATACTATAAATAGATAGCTGTAGATATATCTCTATCTCTATCTCTATCTCTATCTCTATCTCTATCTCTATGTGTGTATATATACTATAAATAGATAGCTGTAGATATATCTCTATCTCTATCTCTATCTCTATCTCTATCTCTATCTCTATGTGTGTATATATACTATAAATAGATAGCTGTAGATATATCTCTATCTCTATCTCTATCTCTATCTCTATCTCTATCTCTATGTGTGTATATATACTATAAATAGATAGCTGTAGATATATCTCTATCTCTATCTCTATCTCTATCTCTATGTGTGTATATATACTATAAATAGATAGCTGTAGATATATCTCTATCTCTATCTCTATCTCTATCTCTATGTGTGTATATATACTATAAATAGATAGCTGTAGATATATCTCTATCTCTATCTCTATCTCTATCTCTATCTCTATCTCTATCTCTATCTCTATCTCTATCTCTATCTCTATCTCTATCTCTATCTCTATCTCTATGTGTGTATATATACTATAAATAGATAGCTGTAGATATATCTCTATCTCTATCTCTATCTCTATCTCTATCTCTATCTCTATGTGTGTATATATACTATAAATAGATAGCTGTAGATATATCTCTATCTCTATCTCTATCTCTATCTCTATGTGTGTATATATACTATAAATAGATAGCTGTAGATATATCTCTATCTCTATCTCTATCTCTATCTCTATGTGTGTATATATACTATAAATAGATAGCTGTAGATATATCTCTATCTCTATCTCTATCTCTATCTCTATCTCTATCTCTATCTCTATGTGTGTATATATACTATAAATAGATAGCTGTAGATATATCTCTATCTCTATCTCTATCTCTATCTCTATCTCTATGTGTGTATATATACTATAAATAGATAGCTGTATCTCTATCTCTATCTCTATCTCTATCTCTATCTCTATCTCTATCTCTATCTCTATCTCTATCTCTATCTCTATGTGTGTATATATACTATAAATAGATAGCTGTAGATATATCTCTATCTCTATCTCTATCTCTATCTCTATGTGTGTATATATACTATAAATAGATAGCTGTAGATATATCTCTATCTCTATCTCTATCTCTATCTCTATGTGTGTATATATACTATAAATAGATAGCTGTAGATATATCTCTATCTCTATCTCTATCTCTATCTCTATCTCTATCTCTATGTGTGTATATATACTATAAATAGATAGCTGTAGATATATCTCTATCTCTATCTCTATCTCTATCTCTATCTCTATGTGTGTATATATACTATAAATAGATAGCTGTATCTCTATCTCTATCTCTATCTCTATCTCTATCTCTATCTCTATGTGTGTATATATACTATAAATAGATAGCTGTAGATATATCTCTATCTCTATCTCTATCTCTATCTCTATCTCTATGTGTGTATATATACTATAAATAGATAGCTGTAGATATATCTCTATCTCTATCTCTATCTCTATCTCTATGTGTGTATATATACTATAAATAGATAGCTGTAGATATATCTCTATCTCTATCTCTATCTCTATCTCTATGTGTGTATATATACTATAAATAGATAGCTGTAGATATATCTCTATCTCTATCTCTATCTCTATCTCTATGTGTGTATATATACTATAAATAGATAGCTGTAGATATATCTCTATCTCTATCTCTATCTCTATCTCTATCTCTATCTCTATGTGTGTATATATACTATAAATAGATAGCTGTAGATATATCTCTATCTCTATCTCTATCTCTATCTCTATCTCTATCTCTATGTGTGTATATATACTATAAATAGATAGCTGTAGATATATCTCTATCTCTATCTCTATCTCTATCTCTATCTCTATCTCTATGTGTGTATATATACTATAAATAGATAGCTGTAGATATATCTCTATCTCTATCTCTATCTCTATCTCTATCTCTATCTCTATGTGTGTATATATACTATAAATAGATAGCTGTAGATATATCTCTATCTCTATCTCTATCTCTATCTCTATCTCTATCTCTATGTGTGTATATATACTATAAATAGATAGCTGTAGATATATCTCTATCTCTATCTCTATCTCTATCTCTA